>NC_054564.1:8247837-8280337 GCF_017654505.1 Polyodon spathula | reverse complement strand
CATCGCGTAAGACTAATCGCTCTCTGAACTGTGCATCAGCACAGGTGCTCTGCGACTAACACTATCCGGACGAGTTAGCTGGAAAGACACGGAGAGCGAGGAAAGACGGAGTAGCGTGTTTCTTTTCGCATTGCTTAGTGTGGTGTTTAACAAGAAATACAACCAAGCAACAGGCAACAAAGACATCTCTTTGAACTCGGGGTGTGGAAGCTGTGAAATAAATAGCCTGCGGTCAGGTAGAAGAGGGAGGGAGGGAAGGGTCTGGGAACGAGGGAGAGACAGAGGAGAGTCATTTGACATCTGTCCGCAGGAGACTTCTGTGAAGTGCATGGATTATGTTTGGGCCTGGGTGAGAAAGGATTAAAGGGAGAATTACAGTTGGTTAGGGAAGCGTGGGGATAGAGCAGGAGAGAGAAGACAGAATTGCTTTGAAATAAAAATAATAAGAGAGGACGGAGTTTGAGAGAAAGACGGGGGGATAGGAGGAGAGAAGGAACAGAAAACAAAATGCCAGAGTGAAAACGGTTGAATGAGGGGAAAACGAGACGGTGGAAAAGTGAAAGACGAGAGAAGAGATTAAAAACAGCAGGCGAAGCTGTGCTTGGGAGAGAAAGAGGGAGGAGGGGAGTTTGGAGAGGCAAGTGGAAGAGAACTCGAGTGAAGAAAAACGTTTTGATTGCAAACGAGAGACGCGTGAGTGTGCGCGGAGAGAAAGCAAGCGTTTAACTTGTGCATGAGAGAGTGGGGAGCTGAGAGAAAGGAGGGGGTATATTTGCATTGTTTTATTACCAGGCGGTCGGTAGGTGAGTGAGAGGGGGGGAGGAGCAGGCGAGCGAGATCAGATTCAGAGAGGGACGGAGAGAAGGGGGCAGTGAAACCCAAGGAGCCGCTACCATTGTACTTCAGGAAACAAAAATCCACTTGATTTGAAGAGCAATAACGCGCTGCACACGGATCACGCATTCACAGCCTCCTTTTCTTCAGCAGCCTTTCCTAAACTTCGTGGAATACCAAATTGCCAGCAACAAGCAATGGGCGCATTGGAGATGCGCTGCGAGCACTGAATCTAATCGGGTGTTTCTCCCGGACTCTTTCAATGCTGGTTAATTTGTTTGGCTATAGCGGGCACGCTGTATAATACGAACCAGATTGGAGATTATTAAACCCAACCCAGCGCTTGGCAGACTGAATTTACTGGAATTTGAATCAGAAACAGATCTAAATTCACTGTAATACAACGCTTTCAGCCGTGAGACTGTGGGAGAAGCCGCCATCACATATTTTCAAGGGAAATTTGCCGAGGGATTTTGAAGAAGTGCTCTGAGATTAACAGTTAGCGCATTTAAAAAAAAAAAGGACGCGATCAAACCAAACACAACTTCGCATCAGAGTTTGTACAGTCTGGTGTGTTAGTACGCGAGTCTGTGGCATTAATTAAAAATGAAAAGTGAATGCATTTCGTGCAGGGAAGGTGAGCCGTCTTTAAACAAGCAAACATAAAACTATACCTAAATATGCTTTTCATTAATTAAATAGACAGTGTATATTTTTAAAATACATGTTTATATAAAAGCTGTTTAATAGACCGAGCCCTTAAAAGATCAATACAGCCCACACACGATTTCACTGCAGGAGCCATTGCCCCCCACACAGCTCGGGTTCGCTTTGGGTTCTTTCGGAGCGGTGGACGCGTCACTGTCTGTACCTGTCAGTCTGTGCTCCTGCGAAACTTTCAACATCCGTGAATTTAAAGCGATTTAAAGCGACCTGGGCTCATTGAGGCGTGTGTTACCGGCTCCGGCCCGGCTTCAGAGACGCTCCCTGGCTTCGTTTGGGGTTGTGACCCGAGTCACCTTTCCAGTCCTCTTTGGATGGACTGGAGAAGCCGCCCGGGCTGTGGATAATAATTTCAAACAGCTCCACTCGGATTTTCCAGCCTCGGCGTGTGATTTACGGAGCCCCGCGCTATTGATCGGACCGAGAAGCTGATTGAAGTGCGGTTTTGAAAAGCGGGCTCCGGTTCGAAGGTAAGTTTTCTTCCCCGTCAGTATCGATATAGCTGCGAGCTATAACACGCCAGCATACGATTCCCCGCTTGAGACAACCGAAGAGACAGCGAGACGCTTTGAAATATGCCTGCTGTAGTTTTTCATTGATTCACATTCCAAAGCGTTTAAATGTACACGACACTGTATCTCTTCGTTACAGTCTTCAGCGCTCTGTTCACAGTCCAGTTTGTTTACATTAGCTGCACACACACACACACACACACACACACACACACACACACACACACACACACACACACACACACACAAGGCTTATGCACCCCTTGATTTGCTGCTGCATCTTGGAGCCAAGCAGCCCACTTGCTCTCTGTTACAAATAAACTGTCTTATTTTTCCAAATGTTTTTTTTTTTTTTTTTTTTTTGTATATAAAATGTGCAGCTGCCTCTGGCCTTGTGTCTCTCAGAATCAATGAATGAAGCTTCTGGTCTGTTTCCTCCCTCCTACTCTCCACTCTGACACACACACACACACACACACACACACACACACACACACACACACACACACACACACACACACACACCACACACACACACACACACACACACACTGTCTGTCTGTATATGTCTACCTATCCATCCTTCTCTCTCTGCCTCTCTCTCAGGTAGGGGTGTTCCTAGAGCTATCAGGTTCTCCACTGCTGAAGTTCCCAGTGAATTGAGTCAGGCTGTGCTGGAATGGCTCTGTTCTTATTTTTTGCAATGCGTTCTGCGCTCCTCACTGCAGTACGTTTGTGAAGTTGTATTGTTTTCACACGACTATCAGTACTGATAACTTAACTAGCATTAGACAAGAAATGCTCCTCCTCTCTGCAGTTCCAGCGAGCGTGTCTCCCCTGTCCTGACTCCAGCCTCTCCTCCTCTTTACAATGACGGGACGGCTCCGTCTCTGACTGGGAGATGGGATTGGGGCCACTCTGGATTCTGAGTTTCATCACTGGAGCAGCTCACTGCCTTTCAGGTGAGAATGAAGCAAAACTCGTCCCTTCCTCCCTATCCTCTCCGTCTCCCTCCCTTCTCCAGTCACCTGATCTCTATCAATCCTTCTCTACTGCCCTCCCTCTCTCTGTTTCCCAGTTCCTGTACTGGTTATGCTGGCGTGTAACCCCTCTCTCCTGCTCCCTGTTTTCCAGCTCCAGTGCAGGGTGTGGAGTCTGTGGTTCGCTCCAGAGTGGGGGGCTCGGCTGTCCTGGGCTGTAACCTGACCCCCCCCTCGGCCCCCCCTCCCTTCCCCCTGCATGTCATTGAGTGGGTGCGGCTGGGCTGGCCTGTGCCCGTCTTCATCAAGTTCGGGTTGTACTCCCCCCGTGTGCACCCCAACTACCGAGGTGAGAGCCGCTGGCAAGACCCCCCCTTTATCTCTGAGCAGAGCTGGCTGAGCGGGCGAGAAGGGGTCGTGATGGTGGCTGCCAATCACCACCCCGCCAGCGCTTGTATTCTCAATATCGGTGGGGGGGGGGGGATTCCCAGTTCCTCGCTGTAGCCTGCATGCAAACCAGCTTGGGGTCAGAACTGGGTCAGGGGTGTTTGAATGGGGTTCAGAAGCACCGAACCCCCATTGAGTTTGGCTTGGAGAATGTAGAAGGGTCCTCACAGTGCAGCATGCAGTGTAAAACACCCGCTAAATAGAGCCAGGGCCTCCGTTGTGTGCAGCTGGTTCTGTAGATTAACAGGCTGGTTTCAGAGAGAGGGAGAAGGGGAGAGGGCAAGGCGGGACACGGAGAGAGAGAGAGAGGAGGAAAGAGGAGGGAGAGGGCAAGGTGGGACACTGAGAGAGAGAGAGAGGAGGGAGAGGGCAAGGTGGGACACTGCAATGAGACTGAGAGAGAGAGAGAGAGGAGAAAATGGAGAGGGGGAGAGGGGGATGTTTTGATTATTTTGGGTCTGAGCTGCTGAGTGGATTTTCAAAGCGCAGTGCTAATCCGTCTGGATAAGCAGCGTGGAATTACCGAGTGAGAAGGGCAAGGCATCTGCTGGGTCACTGCTGTTACTTCAAATGGTAAAGCACAGGGGAGCATTGTGAAGCACAGAGAGGTGCAGGAAAACTGATTTCAAATACATGGCAAACCAGGGTAATGTATAACCATGGGAAAAGCGAACTTAAATTGCTCTGCAAATGTACGTCTGGTTAAGTTTCGTAAGGGTTGCAGGGGAGGTTCAAATCATTTCCCCCTCTCTCTGAACACAATACCATGAAATAATCTCATTGTATTAGCAGCAGTGTCAACGCCGTGCACTGGGAGCCGATGCTGCACAGTGCAGCTCTCCCGACACGGCAGCACACGGTCTGTCTGCTGCTGTTAGGGGCTGCAGGGGATTGCCAGCAGTAAACTCAAGGGGGTGTTGTTGTAGAGGAAGTGGAGAGTAGCTAGAAGGCAGGCATTGTCTAGGGAAGACAAAGAGCAGCTTTACTGAGACACAGGGCTGTTTTCATTGTGTGTGCATAGACGTGTATACAAACAGGGTTCTCACAGAGCACTGCCCTGTGGACAGGACAGCACAGCGAGGCTCTGCCAGGACTAGATCACAGCTTTATCTAGACACTGTGTTGGATAGCTGCTGTAGTTCTGTCCAGGGGTGTTTTATAGTGTGATCACGTGAGCATTGCTCTGTTTACAGGACAGTAAAGTCAGGTTTCTTCAGAGTAATAAACTCTTGCTATCTCCCTGGTTTTATAGCGTTGAGAATGGACCATTGCCCTGTGCTCAAAACAACAAGTCATTACTTCTGCATTGATAAAGTGATTAGAGTTCAGGATCCTGGAACAGAAGCTCATGAGAACTGAGCAGTGACTGACAGTCGGGACTCCCAGGACCTGCCTGGATAATTACTGCCTGAGCCAGGCTTCCTCTAACCCAGGGGGAGAGGGAGAGAAAGAGAGAGAGATGAAAGAGATTGTAATAAAGAAGTACAGCATCATGCAGCACTGTGTGTGCGTGTGTGCGTGCGTGCACGCGTGCGTGTGTGCGTGTCTGATCTGAATGATCTCAAGCAGCTCTTCTCTGTCCAGTAGCACAGGTCTGATTTTAGTACAGACTCCAGGCAAGGCACAGCATACGAATCCTATAGGAATATCATCCTGTTGGCTACGTCAGGCAGACACTGATATAGCCGTGCCTGTGTCTGTCAATACAGCCTGATTGAGTTGCTTTGTGTGCAGAGAGGTTACTACATTATCAGCAGGATCCGTGGAACAGGGAAGAACAGGTATTGTCTCTGTACTGTAATCCCGGGGGCCTGTCTTCTCTTCATTGTGAAGCTCTTTTATTATATTTACAATGACTCACTCAGTGTGGCTCTACCTGCAGAACGAGCGCTGCCTTGAGCTGGAGACCGAGAGCGAGGGAAAGAGGACAGCACAGGACTCAAAGGTCTTTCCTTTGTGTGTGAGGGGAGGAGAGAGGGAAGAGGCTGAGGGAGGAGGAGAGGGGGATGGGTGGCAGATTATCCACACTGAAAAGAAGAAAAAAAAAAAACAACAATTAGAGAACAAAGCTCCCTGTGCACTTCCTGTCTGCGTGGCGGCCTGTGCCTGAGAGACACACACACACACTCGGGAGGGATTGTGTTGATACTGTAGCCGAGCAGGTGCTGCAGACAGACAGGAATGTAGATCTACAGAAACTATAGGGCAGGTCCGCACAGTGAGTACAGATGGAAATATGCACAGGTCCAATGGAAGTACCTCATTCAGTGTTCTGCTTATACCACAAAGTATTCTAATTTTAATAAATCACAAATATGAAATCAATTCAGAATGTTCCAGGCCATATGATTTTGCCACGTGTGTCGGATCTGAATCCAGATCAGGGAGGAGCACCCTATAGAATCTACAGGGTCTATAGGATTGAGACTCCCAAACACTTCTTTAACTGAGAGAGAGAGAGAGAGAGAGAGAGAGAGAGAGAGTTGACTGCAAGTGCTTTGTTTACAATGATCCATTCATAAGAGGGTTAACGGGATTAGAGAGAGGGAGGGAGAGGGAGAGGGAGAGGGGGGTAATTTTCTGATTGTATTCAAATCGAAACATCCCTCACTATAATCTGTGTGTGTGTTCATTTGAATCAAAACAAAGTCTAGCTCTGTCTCTCTCTCTCTCTCTCTCTCCCTCTCTCTCTTTCTCGCTCCCTCCCTCTCTCTCTGCCAGCGGCCAGTTTGTTGGAGGTGGAAACAATGTCACATTAAAGTTAGCAATAGTGTTGAACTATCTGAACTACAGTGTAAACCTTTGAAGAGCCTGTCTGGAGAGTCTGTGATATTGAGGAGCATGTTCTATTGGTGTATTCATGGGGAAAAAAGATTGATCAGTCGATCTATCTATCCATCTGTCTATCTATCTATCTATCTATCTATATCTATCTATCTATCTATCTGTCCCTACTGATTTTGTGATCCTTTGTTTAAATCTTTTTCTCTGTCATTTTCAATCTCTCTCTCACTGTGTTTCCATATATTCAAATGAGAGCAAGCTGTCTGAATTCTGAAAATTGAAATCCCCGCGGCTCCCTTTCCTGCTGGTTTGTCAGGGAGAGAGAAAGCAGGTGTTTTGAAATCGCAGCAAGCACGGCAGTAACTTTCCTCCAATGAGCCACCAGTATCAGGGAAACGCAGCCCCCTCTCCCCCCACCCTTTGCAGCTTGATATTCAGCTTCCCAGTGCTGTCGCTTCACCTAATCAAATCTAACACCCCACCCCAGTCTATTCTTGCATGTCTCCATGGTAACTAAATTCAAATCCAAACTGCTGCCAGGTTACCCCAGAATTCCCGACTTCAACACTGCCCGGTGTCATCCCCATGGCAACGCATGGAAAGAATGCCTTTGGTCACTATGGAGACGCTAAGACCGAGGGGAGGGGTTCCAGTTTTAAAGAGGTGCAAGAAAGCAGCCAATCAGGAGCCGGCTCTCCTTGGGTTTCATAAACAAACAGAGAAAAGAGGAACCTATATTTATGTGTTTATTAATATTCATGTGAACGGCACAGGGCTGGAGAGAAAGGAATAAATATTTTTATTAACTGATAGGAAATGCATGTGGGATATAGATGGTAATGTGTTTATTGATACAGTGTTTATAACTGGTTACCTGAGGGATTGATGTTATTCCATTTAAAGATATAGAAAAACCTGCAAAACAAAAAGAGCCAGTGAAAGAAAGGAAGGTGTGTGTTTGTGCACAGAGCAGGGAGAGGTCTGACCCCAGCAGCAATGCAGAGCAGGGAGAGGTCTGACCCCAGCAGCAATGCAGAGCAGGGAGAGGTCTGACCCCAGCAGCAATGCAGAGCAGGGAGAGGTCTGACCCCAGCAGCAATGCAGAGCAGGGAGAGGTCTGACCCCAGCAGCAATGCAGAGCAGGGAGAGGTCTGACCCCAGCAGCAATGTGATCCTCTCTCCCTTTCATTCAGTACACTCTGCTGTCTATTGTCCTGACGAGTTTTACAGGTACTGCCACAGTCACTACAGCAAATACAAGAGAGGGAGAGGGAGCGGGAGAGGGAGAAGGAGAAGGAGAAGGAGAAGGAGAGGGAGAGGGAGAAGGAGAGGGGAGAAGGGAGGGAGAGGGAGAAGGAGAAGGAGAGGGAGAGGGAGAGGGAGAAGGAGAGGGAGAGGGAGAGGGAGAAGGAGAAGGAGAGGGAGAGGGAGAAGGAGAAGGAGAGGGAGAGGGAGAGGGAGAAGGAGAAGGAGAAGGAGAGGGAGAAGGAGAGGGAGAGGGAGAGGGAGAAGGAGAGGGAGAGGGAGAGGGAGAGGAGAGGAGAGAGGGAGAGGGAGAGGGAGAGGGAGAGAGGGAGAGGGAGAGGGAGAGAGGGAGAGGGAGAGGGAGAGGGAGAAGGAGAGGGAGAGGGAGAAGGAGAGGGAGCGCTGGACTGGATACACAGCTCAAACTCGCCAGGGTGTTGGGTACAGCAGTCCTTCCTGACAGAATGGCTCTTGTCAGGGTGGAGCTTTGAGAATGGAACCCGGTGCGCACCGTGAAGAGTCAATTTAAAAAACGAGAGAGAGAGAGAGAGAGAGAGAGAGAGAGAGGAGAGGGAGGGATTGGAGGGAGAGAGAGAGAGGAGGGATTGGAGGGATTGGAGAGAGGAGAGAAGGAGGGATTAGGGATATTGCAGAGCCCATGCTGTGGTTGCTAGGCGACTGGTAGATCAGGTTTCAAAGTATTTCTGTGAATGAGAGGGAGAGGGAAGGAGGGATTGAGAGAGAGAGAAAGGGGGAGCACCTGTGGCCCTTGTCATGTCAATTAAAACTGTGCACTTAATAAAAAAGAGCTTCCTGCTGTATCTCTCTGTGCTGTATCTCTCTGTGCTTGGTGTCTCTGTGCTGTGTCTCTGTGTGTCTCTGTACTGTGCTGTGTCTCTGTGCTGTGTGCCTCTGTGCTGTATTGTGTGCCTCTCTGTGCTGTGTGTCTCTGAGTTGTGTGCCTCTGTGTGTGTCTCTGTGTTTAGTCTCTGTGCTGTGTGTCTCTGTGTTGTGTGCCTCTGTGTGTGTCTCTGTATTTAGTCTCTGTGCTGTGTGTCTCTGAGTTGTGTGCCTCTGTGTGTGTCTCTGTATTTAGTCTCTGTGCTGTGTGTCTCTGAGTTGTGTGCCTCTGTGTGTGTCTCTGAGTTGTGTGCCTCTGTGTGTGTCTCTGTATTTAGTCTCTGTGCTGTGTGTCTCTGAGTTGTGTGCCTCTGTGTGTGTCTCTGTATTTAGTCTCTGTGCTGTGTGTCTCTGAGTTGTGTGCCTCTGTGTGTGTCTCTGTATTTAGTCTCTGTGCTGTGTGTCTCTGAGTTGTGTGCCTCTGTGTGTGTCTCTGAGTTGTGTGTCTCTGTATTGACTGCCCTGTTCTCACGTGCAGGTCGTGTCTCTCTGGCTCACGGTGCCTCTCTGAGGATCGATGGGCTGCTCTTGCAGGACGAAGGCTGGTTTGAGTGCCGGATCCTCTTTCTGGACAGACAGGAGGACGAGTTTCAGAACGGCACCTGGACCTTCCTGTCCATCACAGGTACCCCTCCCCACGTCTCGATGTGCGTCTGAAGCTTATCGTGCCCACAGTGTAGGCGAGCCCGTGCCCAACATGCTGAACGTATTCGATTTAGGGTTTGAATAAGCTGTTAATATTCTGAATATCTATCCTTTCAGAAAAGCTTAGTGCAGTAAAAGCAGAGTCTTTCAGAATGGAAAGCGTCACCTCGGATGAGGAGCAGCGCATGTGTTAGCTTGACAAACCGAGATCAAAGAGCTCCACAGCGCAACAGAGAAGGAAGAGCACTCCTTTCACACAGCACAGGGCTCGCGAGTGCTGTTGGGGATCGCAGTCAGCAATGGCTTTGTGGGTTTTTTCTGAAGCATCCAGTTGCGCTCAGAGCCTAAAGAAAACGCTTGCTCATATTTTGGCTAGTGCCTTCGTTTCGCTCGTTCTTATCAGTGCGTTGCTTGTTCTGCGGTTGGTTGCACAAGAGCTCTTGTTTGCTGCAGGGCTTGCCTGAGCTGCTATCTCCAGGCTCCAGTCACGTCACCCTCCTGAGCAAATCAGCCAGCTGGCTTTACACCGAGGGCTGATCGGCACATTCCAAGGCAATGATGAACACCTTTAAAGGGACCGTGGTGCCGGAGCCACCATTTTCTTAAGCCTTTGTAAAGGTTGTTACTGTGTAGAAATATGCAATTAAACTTATTACTCAGTCTATCTATTAAGTGTTAATGAAGTATTTACCAACATGATCGCTATGTCATTACGAATGGCTGTGAAGCGACGTGGGTTATCATGCTCTGATTTGGAGACAATGTGTAAACTGCAGCTGCGGTCAGATGCACAGGCGGACAGACGGTCCAGTTTATTGCCACTTGGACTCTCTTTATTTTTTAAGAGAGCGAGCTCATGCACTTGCATGTCTTGCCGTCCCGCCTATTTGAAAGGCTCTGAAAGCACACCTGTGTTCTGATCTCAATAGGGTTGCGTTGAAACTACTCTGTGTACATGAGAGAGAGAGAAAGAGATTTCTATTCAAAAGACTGGCAAGACAAGCTCACTGATTGGCCCGTTTCTCTCTCTCTCTGTAGCCCCACCTGTGTTTATCAAGACTCCGCCCCCAGTGGTGGAGTCGCTGGAAGGTAATTCGCTGGCCCTGACTTGCTCCGCCCATGGCAATCCTCGACCAATCATCACTTGGAGGAAAGATGATGTCATCATAGAAAGCGGGGATAAGCTGGAAGTGAGAAACTGTCATTATTATCTCAGTAATATTATTGCAGCACAAATACATGTATTTAGCTGGAGAGCACTGCCCTCTTGTGGGATGAGTGGTATTGCAGTGCAGTGATCTGTGCTCCTCTCGTGTCCTGCCTGTCAGCTTTCCAACGAGACTGTGTTCCTGTCTCCTGTGGGGAGAGCCAGCGCAGGGCGGTATGAATGTCAGGCCTCCAATGAGGAAGGAAACGTCACCTACTCTGCACAACTACAGGTGCTAGGTGAGTGTTTGTGTGCGTCTGTCTCTCCCTCCCTCTCTCTCGCTCTCTTTTCCTCACTCAATTTTTTTCTCACTGCTCCCAGGTCCTCCAGTCATGGTCCTCCATCCAGCAGACCTCTCCCTGAATGTATCCCAGGATGCCGCGCTGCGCTGCCGTGCCGAGGCCTATCCCTCCAACCTGACGTATCTGTGGTGGAAAGGGGGGGAGAACGTGTTTCACATCCAGTGAGTGCAGCGGCAGGGAGAGGCAGCGTTCATACACTGCAGGGCTCATAGCAGATAAAGTGTGCGCTGCAGAAACCCACGCGTCTCTCTTGGGTTTGCTGCCCTTGCACAGTTGCTCAGTCTGTGTTGATTCATTCCTGCTCGCAGGTCTCTGAAGTCGCGGGTTCGAATCCTGGTCGACGGCACTCTGCTGATTCAGAAGGTGCTCCCAGAGGATGCTGGGAACTACAGCTGCGTGCCGACCAATGGCATTCTGACTCCGCCCACCGCCTCTGCTTACATCCGAGTCCTGTGTAAGAATGGCACAGCCCTGTCTGTCTGTCCTAGTGCCTGCCTCTCTCTCTCTCTCTCTCTCTCTCTCTCTCTCTCTGATTGTTGTTTGTACTCAGTGTCTGAGTTGGGTGCTTTCCCAGTGGATTCTGGGTAATGGTGTTTTTCTGCTTCCCTCTCTAGATCCCGCCCAGGTGATTGACATGCCGGCTGAGACCTATCTGCCAATGGGCATGCAGGGAGTGATCACATGTCCAGTGAGGGCGGACCCCCCAGTGCTGTTTGTCAACTGGACCAAAGATGGCCGTCCGTTGGACATTGAGACGGTGTGTCTGTCTGTGTGTGTCTGCCTGTCTGTCTGTGTGTGTCTGCCTGTCTGTCTGTGTCTGTTTCCCTGTCTGTCTGTGTGTGACTGCATGCCTGTCTGAATAGGGTTTCAATATCATTAGCTTAAACAGCATTGATTGAAGTCATTACAATATTAAGCTTCCTCCTTCCAATATTAAGTTTTTCTACAGACAGAAACTACAGCGAGCACTCAGTGTTGGGTGTTTGATTTTTTCAGTGATTTAATCTCTCTCTCTCTCTCTCTCTCTCTCTCTCTCTCTCTCTCTCTCTCTCTCCCTCTCGCCCTCTCTCTCTCTCTCTCTCTGTCTCTCTCGCTCTCTCTCTCCTCTCTCTCTCGCTCTCTCTCTCGCTCTCTCTCTCTCTCTCTCTCTCTCTCTCTCTCTCTCTCTCTCTCTCTCCCTCGCTCTCTCCAGCCCCCAGGTTGGGTTGTGAATTCCACAGGCTCGGTTTCCATAGCGACAGCCAATGAGGATGCTCTGGGCTCGTACACCTGCACTCCCTATAACAGCTACGGAACCGCGGGCCAATCAGCAGCCACCAGAGTCATTCTGCAGGTGCTGAACCAGTGCGACGAGAACAGGCTGAGGAGGCAGCGGGACTTATATATTCCCAATCACTGCGCTCAGAAACGCCACTCGAACGGGTTGAATCATTACAGCAACAGTACAGCAAAATAACTCCTCCTAAAAATAACTCGCAGGAAAAGAGAGCTTCAGAGCATGCCATGTGTGGACTGGAGGGAGGGAGGGAGCGACAGAAATGAAAACGTGTCTCTCTCTCTCTCTCAGGACCCGCCCACTTTCCGTCTGTCTCCACGGGCGGAGTATCTACAGGAAGTGGGGCGTGAGTTGGTCATTTCCTGTGCGGGCAATGGAGACCCCGCCCCAAACATCACCTGGACGAAGGTATGAGCTGTCAATCAGGCAAATTCAAGTGTGTTTGTCTATCTGTCTGTCTGTCTGTCCTTCTGTCTGCTCCTGTGTTGAATGCTTCAGTGATTCTCTCCCTCTCCTGCAGGTGGGTTTAACCCCTCGTTCCCTGTTCGAAGTGGCTATGAACGGCTCCCTGATCCTCAGCCCTCTCAGTAAGGACCACCAGGGGGCGTGGGAGTGCCACGCGCGGAACAGAGTGGCGACTGTCTCCACGCGTACCTTCGTGTCAGTGCTGGGTGAGTCACACTGCCCCCTACAGGGGGGGTCTGAGCAGTGCACAAGCAGCATCTCCAACAATACGGTGACCCTATCGGCAAAGCTGTAAGCTGTAAGTCATGGTGTCAGTTTGTTGGCTTGTTATTAGTTTTACCTCCCAAGGAAGCCCATGACTCCTCTCTTTGAAGCTGTGACTCCTCCCAATGAAGCTCAAACTCCTCCCATTGAAGCCCTGACTCCTCCCTTTGACACCCTGTCATCTGTGTGTCTGCCCCCCCTCCTGCAGGTACCAGCCCCCACGCAGTCTCCAAGCTTGCTGTCACTCCGGGGGTCAACAATGCCAACCTGACCTGGGAGCCGGGCTTCGACGGGGGGTACACTCAGAGATTCAGTGTGTGGTGAGTCCGTCTGTGCTAGTGGGGGGGTTTGTCTGTCAGAAGTTTTGTAAAGTAATGAATCGCAGGGTGGTTGACCTGTATGGAATATAAGCGCTGGCATTTCTAAAATGTTAGAGTCTATGTTTCTATCCTTCTGCAGTGCATCGCATCTCCCTGACCCTCCCGCTCCCTCTCCCTCAGGTTGAAGCGAGTGTCTCAGGGGAAACACGAGTGGACCTCTCTCCCAGTTCCTCTCTCCCAGTACAGCTTACTGGTTTCCAGTCTGTTCCCAGACACTGCGTACCAGTTCAGCGTCCTGCCACAGAACAAGCTGGGCAGCGGTCCGTTCAGCGAGATGGTGACGGTGCTCACACTGCGTGAGTATGTCTGTCTGTCTGTCTGTCTGTCTGTCTGTCTGTCACCTGGTTTGGACTCTTCTTACTTAATTCATGTAAATTAACCTGTCCCTGATGTTCTGGTTTTATTATCCCGGATCATTCACTTTTTCGTCGCCCTGAAAGCTCTGATTTTGATTTGACAGCTGTGGTTGGGGATGGATCTTACTGACGCAGCAAATGTTAACAAAATTCTCTCTCGCTCTCTCTCCAGCTGTCCCTCAAACAGAAGCTCCACTGGTGACATCACCACCCCTTCTGAACCCGCCTAGTTTGCTGTCAGTCAACCAGAGCCTGAGGGGTGTGGTCTTGAGGTGGAACCCTCCCCTTTCGCCGTCCCCGTTGATCAAGGGAATAATCCTCCAATCAAGACGCGAGAATGGGGACTGGGCGGTGCTTGATGGCTCCATCTCAGCCAATCAGAGCGAGATACTGGTTCAGGGACTGCTCAGGGTACTGAATGAATCCATGCAACCATGTTGCCACAGGATGATGAATATATAAAAACTACAGAATAGATTGAGGCTCCGAGGCCACACGCGCCACCCCAGCACTCCTGCGATTCCACGCAGTGGGTTTCCTTTGCTTGTGGACTAGCCTGCGTGAAATCAAACTGATTTAACTGAATCCATAGAACTGTAGCGCTTGGTTAGCTCTGTTAACTGCATGCAGTGTTTTGGCAAAGCCGTTGTACAGTTTTACACGAGAGCCACTGATAATCCCAACACTCTCCCCTCCCCTCACTCCCTCCCCTCTCTCCAGGATTATAACTATGAGCTGCGACTGCTGTCTCTGGGGGACAATGTGATCAGTGCCCCGAGCGAGTCCGTCAACATCTCCACTGCAGGTCTCTGTGTGTGTGTGTGTGTGTGTGTGTGTGTGTGTGTGTGTGTTTTGTGTCAGTGTCTGTCTGCCTGTCTGTGAATAGCTGCAGGGTGTGGAGTCGATTCTGCTGCTCCAGTCTGACAGCTATTTATCCATCAAGCTTTGCTGAGTGAACTATCCTGTTCTATATTGAATATTGTGAAGGTGCTACAAGTTATAAGCTGATATTTTCCAAGGTTTTTCAAATACGCTCCAGTAAGAAACAAACAAGCACATGAAGGCCTTTATTCACAGAGTCTATGTTCCAGTTTGTAATGGCAATAATCCCCCTTCGCAGTGGGCATTACCCGCAGTATCTGCCCAGGCCTGATCGCCGCTGTCTCTTCCAGGTATGGATGCATACCCCTCTCGAACCCGCCTTTCGGAGCTGCTGCCTGGGCCCATATTGGCCGGGGTGGTGGGAGGGGTCAGCTTCCTGTGCGTTGCCATACCCGCAGGGAGTATCTGTCCTGGCCAAGGTCTGCCCAGGGGCCTGATCGGCGCGCGACGGGGGCCGCTGGGTCACTCCTTCTTCTTACTCCTCCAGGTAGTCAGTGCTGACCACCTGCGTCATGAACCAGAGGCGAGGGAGACGCAGTAGGAAGAGGAGAGAAGGTAAGGAGAGCACCGAATTGCAGCCCCCAGAATCCTCTGCAGTCCACCTCTATGACGGTAGCTCCTGGGAAACGGTGTTCAATGTAGTGAAGCCTCGTGTGTAGTGTCTGTTTAAAGTTCCAGTGCTAAGTGTGAAGGCTCTGGGACTGCAACCCCCAGGATCCTTTTCTATCTGCTGCCGAGTCTCATGGGAAATGGAGTTCAATAAAATGAAGTTTATACAGACTAGCCACAGGGAAAGGGGGATTGAAAATTGTACAAATAAAGGGTTTGTGTTGATGAATTAAGATTAATAGGTGTTATATGTTTATGAAACCAAGAGAAACATTAATGAAAACTCTGACTATAGGCAACAGACAGTCCATATCAGTTCCCTTGCTGTATCTATTCCTGCATGTTCCATTGGAATTCATTGTGATTTCAGTGGCTGTTATTTTGATGTACAAAGTGTTATTTTTTTTTGTCAATTTTATTTCTGCGTGCTGTGCGTTGATGTGAAATGTCATATTCACGTCTCGTTTGCATCTCATTTTGAATTAATTTCCCCCTCATGACCTTTCAGATCTCACACACGCCTTCCAGAAGGACCCGCTTCCTCCGTAAGTCTCATCCCACCGCCCCTCGCATCACTTCCTGTTTCCTGTCTGTAGTTTCTTTGCAGAGTAGGGTGTAGGAGGCAGAGTAGAGGAAAGCAGCTTTTTAAGAGACATCCAGTGTGTTGCATGGATTAGAAAACTCAGTTATTCACATTGTAGTTAAACCTGTAGAAATGATCAAAGAAACTTAATAAGTCCAACAGCAAACGTTTTGACTGGAGGTGTTTCTCAATGTCTTCCATTGAAGACTTCTAGACGAAACGTTTGTCATTGAATTTAGTATTTCTGAGTTTAACGCCAATTAAAAGCTCTGGCTGATAACGGAGTAGTAAGCAAGGAGAGATCTCCGGATTCTTCCCCGCTTACCAATCTCTCATCCTTGTGCTGAAGCTCTCCACACTTCCTTACCATAACTTTCCTCAACCACCAATTCTCTGTTGCTGTAAAATGCTGTGGCTCATCCAAACCAGGTTTCTTGCCAGGGTTACCTTAAAAACTACAAATAAACCATTGCAGAAAACCTAAGAGCCTTGAATTGAAGTCCTCGGTTCTTTAGTTCAAGTATTGTACCTTAAATAGAGTTACTAACACTGACAACTTTGTCAGTCTCCCCTTGTGAGTTGCCTTTCCAGGTACCAGGATCCCACGCTGTGTTCCTCAGTCTGGGATCCTCATAGCTGGGGGGAGGCAGGAGCAAGGCAGTGGGTGTATAGTGTGGTAGCTGGGGAAATCTTCACCCAAAGCCTGGAAAACTAACTGTGAAAGATTAAGGGGTGTCTTCTGCAAACAAGTGTCTGATTTTTTTTTTTTCCACGCTGTTGATTATTTCCTTTCTGTCCAATTTTAGAGCTGGCTCGTTTATTGACAGCCCCGACAGCGCCATGAAGCTCCGCCCGCTCCTTTATGACCACGCCCCCTCCGACAAGGCCAGGAAGTCGCATCACCAGCAGAGGCAGCTGCTCCTAGCCAATCCGCTGGCTTCCCCTCGATTCGCCGTCTTCGAGAGTTACCTGGGCGGCTCGGCTCCGCCCACCTCCCCCATCGAGTCCATCTCGCGAGGACCCGACGGGCGATTCACCGTGCAGCCCTACCCACAATGCATCACCCCAGCTTGCGTCAAGAACAGTCTGAAAAAACACTTCCTGCAGTGCCCAAACAGTCTGGCCAGCTTAGAGAGTGAAAAAGGCGGAAGAACAAGGCATTCCTCAAAGAGTCACTCCTGTTTCACTGCTGATGAAGAGGAGAGGAGTTTGGGAAAAGGGCAGGTGAAAGAACGCATCTGTTGTTATGTTAAAGAGACTGATGACACTGATGAGTGGTCCAAAAGCAGCGGCTGTTTTTACACAAACGAGCAAGAGGACTTTAGGAAGAGCCCCTCGCTCTTTTATGCAAGCGAGGATAAGAAACGGAGTGAGGGCTGGTCTGAAAGCCAGCGTGGTCTTTATGTTAGCATGAATAAGACAGAGGATGGGGAATCGGCTAAAAGCAACTCTCTTCTGTTTGAGAAAGAGACGAAGGATCCAACTGAGAGAAGTTTGACCGAAAGCAGTGCTTCCGATTTCAGTAACATCACTGAGATCAAACTAGGCAGCGCCTTCCCTAAAAGCCACAGCCAGTTTTATGGAAACGACGAAGACAAATTAGACATTGATGTTCAGAAAAGGTCTGCCTATTTTTACGCCAATGAGAAACTGGGAGGAGGGACTGTAGAAGTAGGTCACCCCACTTCTACTCAAAAGGATGGGTACCCCGTCCACTCACAGATGAGGAAAAACAGGTGTAGCAAATCTGAAGTCTGGAAGGAGAAATACAATTGGACACATTCAGGCCTGGGGGATGAGTCTTTGGAGGAAGTGGCCATCCTAAACCCCTCCCCTTTTAAGACAGGGGGGGTTGACTTGTCCAGACAAGGAGGAGAGATGGAGATAGAGAGGGAGAGGGATGCGTATTCAACGAGTGCCCTTCCTTTAGAAAGAGAGACGCAGAGGGAAAAACGTTTGACGAACGCCAGCATCTTGGTGTCCCAAATGGAGCGAGAAAGAGAGGGGAGCAGTCTGAACAGATACTATAAACACGCAAAAGAGAGAGAGAGCAGGAGAGAGGGAGAGAGCTACTCAGTGAGCCAGGGTAACTTAGAGAGAGGGGGCAGGAGGGAGAGGGAACCAGAAGAAACAGATCCTATATGGAAACCCCAATCCGTAACCCTGCAGTTAAAAGACAAGATGCCGACGGGCAAGGACCAGAGGAATTCTGGGTTCCGGAAAGGCCAAGCCTCCTCTTCCCCTTACATCCACTGGGATACCAGCCCGGTGACCTCGATAACCACTCTTATCCCAGTCCAGAGCAGTCAGAACACGATGCCTCCAGCTGGGGAATCTACTCTAGTTACTACAGATAAATCTACAGCTGACAAGCAGCCTCCCTCAATCTCCCTCCTCTCTCCACACAGTGCTACCTTCTCCGGTTTTGCTGGGGACATAAGAGAGGCTAAATCGAGGTATCCAGAAAGCATAGAAAGAGAGGAAGCTATGGATGCATATTGTTCTGCTGCTACTCTCGTTTATAAGACGGAGAGAGAGCAGGAAGGGGGCGCTGCCTTCATTTCTAATCCAGAGATGGAAGGAGACCGTTATTCGACCAGCACGATCCTAGTTTGCAACCAGGAGGGAGGGAGTGTGAGGGAGAGGGAGGGAGAGAGCGAAAGAGGGGTGGAGATGGAGAGGTACGAAGCTTGTTCTGCCTTTCTTTGTGAGCGAGAGAAGGAGGGAGGGACAGGAGAGAGGTTGAGGGAGGGGGAGGGAGCGATGGGGCATGGAAACACTGATAAACACTCAGATGACAGTACTGTCATATCGCCAAACCCAGAAAAGGAAGGTGTGAGAACTCGTTCTAGAAAAAGTGACAAATACAATTTCAGCGCTAGTGCCAGTAGCCTTTCCCCGTTAGCCTTAATATCCGAGAATGATTCAGGACATGACCAGTCTGACTTGCCTATCTATAAATCACTCAATTCTTCAAGGGTAAGGCTACAGAAACAGCCATCCCGGTCTCCTGCAAGTACCTCACAAAGGTCCAAACTTCAGACCAGTGCGATCCTGGAGTATCTGAGCTCACCTGGGTTTATTGAAATGAGTGTCGACGATCCAATAGATGAGCCCGAAACTGAAGACCCACCCGGGCCTGGTGCAGATGAAAAGCCTGGGAGTTTCTTGCAGGGTTCTAAATCTTTACAAGAGAATTCAGGGCCTGGGAGTTTCGTGGAGGAGAAGACTGCTTTCAGTTCAAAATTCCTCCAAGACCCTTTTGAAGTTAGAGATACAAGCTTGAGATCAAATCCTTTGGAGAACTGGCAGCTTCCTGCAGACCTCGCACCAGCAAGTGTCCTAAAACAGTCACCAGGGTTTGAGTCAGGGCCTACCTGGGACCAAAATCCTGCAAGTTTATTTAACGATAAGCCCAGTTTAGAGAGCACCGGAGAGTTTACAACGTCGATACCTCAGGAACCTGGATATTTAGAGAACGAAGCAGCTTCTCAAAAGAGAGACGGTGTCTTGCTGGAACAGACTTCCTCAGATCTGCAAAGCCAGAACAGGTTTACCTGTGAGACTTCACAGTGGCCTAGTCACTTCCAGGGGCATCCTGGGACTTTCCGGATCAGGTCATCTGGTTTTGAAGCTTCAAACACAGATAGCTTGTTGAGGCCTCCGGAGGCTAAAAGACTACCCTTCAGGACATACTTGCCACGGGGCTACAGCTGGCCGTCCCCCTATCACACCTCTTTAGAGCTGAGGGAGTCGGAGGGGGAGGCAGAGAGCGAGACGAGGAGGCAGGGAGAGAGAGGGGCTGAGATTGAAACGAAGGCTGTGGGGGATGTTAAAGAGGCCCGAGCTAGTTTTGCTAGTCAGAGCAGTGGCCGGGGGAGTATAGGGCCCACCTTCGCTCCCTCTCTCCATCGCTACTCCCTCTCGCTCACTCCCTCTCTTCCCGCCTCTCCCGAAACCACTCAGAACGAGGCAGAGGGTGAAACTCGAGCGGAGGAGACAGCGGGGTCCGTGCCGCGCCTGGGGAGCAAAGCCAAGAAAAGGTAAAGAGCTTTCGCTGTCACCCAGAGAGAGACATTTTCGACTGGTTTCACAGATTAGCACTAACCTTGGACTATCTTACCTAAAGTGACATTAGGCAATCCAAAACCACTGCTAATCAGGTCTCTGAAACCAACTGTTAATCTAAACGTTTTTTTTTCTACCTTTAAAGTCCCGGTTTTTTAGTTTCACTCTATGAATACAGCCCCTACACTACATGTGCACAGTCATTCTTTGCTGGTGCGTGCAATGAGAGAAAAATCATCCTCTCTCTTAGGGGGTGAGGGAGCAGTTCAATCTCCGTGCCTCAAGCCTGCCCTGGACTGGAGGGAGCACCCTTTCTGTTAGGGGGAGGGGGGGGGTGGAGCAGTTCAGGTCTAGCTGCTTCACATCTTTATCTCTCTGTTGCAGGAGAGACACTTCGGTAGATGAAAGTTACGAGTGGGACTCTGTGGACTTCCCTGTGGAATCGGAGATCCTGGAGGCTCTGAAACTCTACAGCAGAGACAGCAATGCGAGCGAGACAGCGGGAGAGCGGAAGAGGGAGAGACCCCGGTCTACCATCGCAGTGAGGGAGCTGGAGAGCAGAGGTGCCTGTCTGTCTGGCCAAAGCAACTGCTACACTACTGCTTGGATACAACAATTCTTTGTCAGCAGTAGTGTTAACTAAGGCTTTTAAGACGACTGGCAATATCAGTGGTAACCCACCTGGTGTGAAAAATCATTTTTTATGAATATCAACGCTGAAAAGCTGATTAACAACCAACAGATTCTCTTCAGATAAGGCTGCTTCAGAAGAATGTAGATTTAAACCCTTGGGCGGCGCTCTTTTGAAGTAGTACACCGGCTGTGGCCATTCAGAAATCTCAAAGTAATCGGGCGATGTGTTTCTCTTCTCCTCTCTCAGGTCGGCTCTCCCCAGACCCCCCAGTGTCCCCTGCCTCTTCCCAGTACAGACTCCCAGTGCGATCGCTCAGCGAGGCTCGATTCAACGAGCTGAGACAGGAATTCCTGGAATATCGGAGAGAGCAGGAAAGCATCCGAGACAAGAAGCCCGACTCCGAGACCACGCAGCTGTGAAGGGTGAGTGGAACTGCCTGCCTGCCTGTCTGTGTGTCTGTCTGTCCTGTTTGTCGGTCTGTCTGGCCTGTTTGTGTGCCTGCTTTAATACTACATAGAATCAACCTGCGTCATCTACAGAACACAGGTCACATATACATTTTAAATGAAAAAACCTATACTTTTTTTTAAGGTTTTTTTTGGACATGAGTTGTTCTGATCACACATTCTTGAAGATTCTGATCCATGTGGATTAAAGATTGCTAAATGACAAGCTTGGTTTCTTCTCACCCAAACGAAGCTGTATTATTAACAGTCAACAGCTGTTATAATCGTGGAAAACACTAGTGGAGGCTTTGAGTAAATTGTTGGGATGTACAATATTGTAGGTATATAACATTAGGACTTAGACAGGTCCTGAACTTGTCGTCACACACAACACACATAATATATATAATATATATATATATATAATTATATACTCTCTAATGCTCCCCTTCTCATCTCCCAGGTCTCGGGGAAAGTGCCTTTTACTGGTAGAGCCGAAGACTGATTACTGGGACCAGTCTCTGTGACAGACTCGAGCGGACTCCTCTCTGGGTTCAAGCTGCATCAGACGGAGGCGAGGGACCCCACTATCCGGGTCACAGCGGTCCGTTTTGCAGCTCAGCGATGACCAGAACACTGGATCCTTTTACATCTTCTCAGCACTACCTGACAATGAAATACGACTGAGGCTCCAGGCACACCTGGGAGGAACCTGATGAAAACTCCAGGAGATTCGGGTGTGGAAGAGAGCATTTCCAAACCCTTATTATCATTACACCGAGACAGACTGACACCTAGTGGCCGAGCAGGAGCCTCTGAGCCTTCCTGTGGCACTCTGTGTAATTGGAACCTGCTCTGGGAGAGTTGCAGGTCACCGTGTTTGGAACGCGTTGGGCTAGAGTTCAGAGGAAATTGTCTTGATGCTGCAGTGCATTCCACTAGGAGAACAAAAAAAAAAAAAAAGAAATCGGGATTTTAATAAAGAAAATTGAGAAATCGAAAAACACGACGCCACTGGCAATGCAACTAAAATCAATCGAAAGCGTTTTCCTCGATTTTATATAATCGCAAATTAAATGACTTTACTTTATGACTTCAGAACATTTCCCTTAATACACATGATCAGGATGGGACAAGCCTCTCTATTTATTTACTGTGTATTTCGTTTCTTAAGTGGGACAGGGCTGTATAAAATGGAACTTGTCATTTATAAAGTCACTCGGGAAGGACAAATTACAGGCCGGTTCCAAACACACAACGCTTGTGACGGTGAGAGAGAGCGAGAACAAGAGCGAGAATATAAGAGAGAGAGAGAAAGTGAGAATGAGAAAGAGAGAGAGAGAATGAGAGAGAGAATGAGAAAGAGAGAAAGAATATGAGTGACAATGAGTGAGAGAGCGAGAATATGAGAGAAAGTGAGAATGAGAAAGAGAGAGAGAATAGGAGAATGAGAGAAAGATTATGAGAAAGAGAGAGAATGCGGAGACACTCCCGGGTCGCCGAGCACGCCTCTTTGAATTATACAAACATGTTGTTATTGTTTCGATCACAAAAACAAAAATGACCTGTAACCGTGGATACATCGACTAAAACCCTAAACATCTTGAAATTTCACAATTATTGACAATCAAAGATGCACAGCCAAACAGATTATCAACACAAACAGAATAACCATTCCCAGCTGTAAATAATAAATAACAAAGCCTCAGTTAGCTGCGAGGGTGTGAAAGCAGACGGGCCGGGCTGGCAGGATGAACGGGCCGGGGTTTGATTTCCACAGCCACGCTTCACTCGGGTCTTTACTGCTCTGAGCGGTGGAGGCATCCTCACCAGTTCAAACCTCCACTGTTTCACTGGTTTCAGCTGCATGTCACGGGACAGAAAGAAAACGTGAACGAGTTACCAGCAGAATTATTCTTGCTGGTTTAAACAGTACCCAGACTGGGCTATTGAAACAAACACGCCACAAGCAGGACTGCGGCTGGTTGATGATTTTATTGGGATGGCAGATTTTTTTTTTTTTTGATTTAAAAAAAAAAAAAAAAAATTCCACAAAAAAATATAAATAAATAAAAAAATTGTGATTTTTGTGTTTGAACGTGTGCTTGTTTAAATGTCGAATGAATAAACCAAATCACTTGAATTTAAACAGTACACAGAAATGATTTCTCTGAGGCTGGGAAGACCAGCTTTGGTGAAACACCTTTTCTAAATCTATCTGAGTTGATGGCTAATGATGAATCCTCGGCTTTCGGAATGTGGTGCAGACTCTGTGAATGGGAGTCATGACATCATCATCATTCTAGAACATGTTGGAGTGCCAGCAGAACGGTCCGGGCACACCCCTGTTGTATTGGCGAGTAGTCCTTGAGACCCACAGAGTTCACTGTGGTGTATGAGGGGTCATTTAGACCAGTGGTGCTCAAACTCAGCAAAGGACACCCCAGAAAATCACTCCCCCTCCCCACTTGCTTTTGGTCCAGGGGACCTCTTGATCCAATGCAGGCAGCAGGCTGGGGAACCTATTTCAATGCTGTTAAAATATCTTTCAGGGTCTGTGACTGGCTTCTCCCCAAGTCCACCTGCTCTCTCAGGAGCTCCAGTTTGGCTCTCTTCAGCTGCAGTTTCTCGTATTCTATTGCCAGCCACTTATCACCAGGCTGGCTGTTCATCTTCTGTAAGAAATGAACGGCACAAACTGCTATAAAAACGACAATGTTAGCAAGCAGGCTGTAGATGAACAGAGCTGAGACTCCCGCCTGTAATCTGCAGAGCCGTCATCCTCACCTCTTCCGCCAGCTTGCCAGGCTCAGTGTGGGAGTCTTGTGGTGCAGAATGCGGCGCACAGCCCTGCGGGAAAGCAAGGGACCACATCAACCGGGGGCACAGTCTCACCTGGGGGGGGGGGGCTGACCGACAGGGGCTCCTAAAACAGCAGATATTACTTCAAGCACAGAGAAGATAAGGAACCGCTGACTCAGTTGTGTCGGTCCAACGATCACTGTGTGTGTCCTGATGTATCTCAATCACTCTTTATCTTCTCTGTGCTTTGCTGCACTGTGCTGTGCTTTTACCAGAGGGATACCAAAGCAGTACACTTTGAGAAGGGGGCTGGTTCACTATCTGCTCTGTGCTTTACACTGTGCTGTACTTTTACCAGGGGGTCACCAAAGCAGTACACTTTGAGAAGGGGGCTGGTTCACTATCTTCTCTGTGCTTTTGGAGACCGCTCTCCAGAATGGTTTGCTATCTTCTCTGTGGTTAGTCATGCTTTGCTATGTGGTATTCCTGTGCTTTCTAAATACAGGACAAAATGTGCGAGGTGCAAAAACGCCAACCTCAGTCTGTGTTTCCACTGTGTTTGGTCCTGGATCAGGGAGTGCGAGATGGGTGTCGGTGTCAACGTCTTCCAGCAAATCTGAAACAACTGAAAACATTAGCTGGTAGAATGAAAGCCTATACGCTTATTACATGAATAAATTCTGCTTTTGCAAACACTGTAATAAATAAACAGGATGATAACTGGCTGTCCTGCAGGCTGAGCTCTGCTAGCGATGTAATATCGACAGTATCGCACTGACAAGCGTACAGCACTGATTCAATGCAATACAGGGAACAAGGCCTCCAGGATCAAACCAATCCGAGGGCTCTCTCTCTCTCTCTCCAGCGTTTCACTCACATGGGCCCTCGACATGGCAGTGCCCTGCGGTCCAGTCACACCCAGTCGGCTCCTCCTTCACTGCAGACAGGGGGGCAGGATTAGGGGGAGAGGCACCCCAACAGCTCCCAACACGAGGGGCAGCAACGGAATCCAGCTTCACGCCCTCCTGAAAGCTTCTCAGCCCTGCAACAGTGCACTGAAAGAGGATCAAGAGAAAGGGTTACACACAAACAGAGCAGGCAAGAATGCACCCCCAGCCAGGCTGGCCAGCTCAATCAGAAACGTGTCAGATCGCCGTGTCCTGTACATCCACTGCATCCACACGCAGAAATAACAACGTGTGCTAAATACCATCATTTTTTTATTTCATCAACTCCAGAAGCGTTTCAAAAAGTGACACAGACAGTGAGCCGGGTGGACAGACTGTGGTTCTGCATAGCCGCCGAGGCAGCGCTAAGTGTAATAACGCGTGAGGCTTGCTAGTGAACTACTGCTGTGGTCACACGTTTCGCATCTCCCAGCAGAATGAACACATCCCCTGCATGATGCTGAAGAACACCTGCAGCACAACATTATACTCACATACCGAATTAAATAACGCGTTCTAGTTTTTCAGACACTTCAGCAGCTGATAAAAAAAAAAAATTGAAAAACGTCACCGTTCGAAATCGAACATGAAATACTGGATTACTATTATGGCTTTTGGTCTTTTTTTTTTTTTTTCTTTTTTGCAATATCAGTTTTGTAGTTTCTTTGATTCCATGACGTTAAATAAATAGATCTAAATCGTGTTAATATCGTTTATTTATTTGCGTCTCCATCCTAAAATTCTAGGTGGCGCTAAACTTTTTTGCCAGAGCTAGAGTTCACTTTAATCGAGTTGAACTACTACCTTTTGACAAGCCCACAACTACTATATTATTCAGCGGTGCAAACCCTGCGTGGACTGCACAGCTCACCTGAGCGCGCGCCACTCACCTGCATCTGCAGGCGCTGCTCTCGCGCCACTTCGTTGATCGCTTGCGCCACGTCCCGCAAGTCCTCGGTTCTCCTGCCGTGCATTTCCAGGAAGCGGTGCAACAGCTCCAGCGCCCTCTGCGCCTCGGCAGTTGTGGGGAGCAGAGACGGGGAGGGGTGCTGGGTGCTATCGTCACTCGCTGCCGAGCTCCAGTCTGCAGAGCTCGGATTACAGGCGTCCAGCTGCTGCACGGAACGGGCGCCGCTCGGTTCGGATGTTTCAGGGCGGGACTCGTGGGTGTGTTGTTGCAGCCCGGCCTCTGCTTGACTCGGCTGTGCGCTCAGCTGAGTTTCGTGCGCAACTGCCGCCCGCTTGCTTGAGATGTCTTCGATTCCGTGGCAAAGTTTCCATCTCTGCAGCCAAGCGTTGGAAGAGTCAAAGTTTCGGATCCCGAGGCGCTGGGCAATTGCCTCGGCCTGTCGGAGCAATGCCTGGTCGGATACCGGCGCGTCAGCTGGTCTGGTGAACCGGCACCACTTCCACAGCGCGCTGTCCACTGTCTCCGGGGAGGCTGGCTTGAAGCGCCGCTGCTGCGGGTGCTCGCTGGAAGCCGCTTGCTGTCGGATCTTCTCCTCGTTGCGTTTCAGCGTGGCGAGGGAAGACTGTTTGATCCCCCGCTCTCGCACGATTTGCATCTGCGTCTTGCCGTTCCTCAGCTCGTCCAGAATCTGCAGCTTTTCCCAGACATACAGATCGGTTCGTTTTCTAGCCATGCTGGCTGCTGTTCTCCTGTCTGTACGGTCCGACCGACTCGTCTTGAAAACACGGCGAAGCCCCGCCTTACAGGGAGCCTCCTGTGGGCTGCTCAGCCAATCACATTCCGCGCTTTAACTTCTGCAGCCAATCACACGCCGGGCTTTAACTCCTCCTAGCCAATCATCATCTTATGTAAGGTGTAGGATGGTGTCCAGGTAGGGTAAAAATTGTTCCGTGCCACTGTGCTGTAATAAGACACGAAAAGGGGACGAAAATACGCTATAAATAAAACGGACACCGTGATTTTCATATGAATGCGGTGAACAAATTAATAAAAAGAGCAATCTATTCATATGCAATCATATCATAATTACATTAAATACATCAAATGCAATCCTGTATATCAAATGCACATACAGTTGACGATGGGGAAGTGTGTGGCTCGATTTGGCACCTTGCGTCCTACAGGGGGCGCTGCCTGACTTATTTGCGTGAGTTCTGTTTAAATCAGGTAACATAAACGTTGCTGTTGCTACTCTGTAGTTCACCGCAAGGTGGGGCTGTTTCTCTTCTAATCGCTCGAATTGATTGTGTTTTGTAGCTAACAGCCCCGCACAGCGCTGTGCGTTACTGGGGAGTCCGGTCAGTGTACCCTTGACTTCAATACCCATAACAGGAGCTGGAACGCGTTATAAGTATATTTATGTAGTTATTGAAAAGGCGAAATGAAATGTAATTCTCCGTCACTTTTTTAAACGAAAGGGAAGTTATTTGAAATCTCTCGAACAGCTGGAACGCAACAATTCGCTGGTATCGTTTAGTTGTGATAACAGCAAACCGCTCTGTTTGTGACGCGTTGTGTTAGACGCTGTAATTCGCAACCTATTGTTAAACAAACTAACCACAGTCACAAGGGCGGGGGAGCCGTCCGTCTGGCAATCCCAATGACACCCCCCCCCCCCCCCCCCCTCTCTCTCTCTCTCTCTCTCTCTCTCTCTCTCTCTCTCTCTCTCTCTCTCTCTCTCTCTCTCTCTCCAATCCAATTCAATTCAAATCAATTCAAATTCTCTCTCTCTCTCTCTCTCTCTCTCTCTCTCTCTCTCTCAATCCAATTCAATTCAATTCAAATCAATTCAAATTCTCTCTCTCTCTCTCTCTCTCTCTCTCTCTCTCTCTCTCTCTCTCTCTCTCTCTCACTCCAATCCAATTCAATTCAAATCAATTCAAATTCTCTCTCTCTCTCTCTCTCTCTCTCTCTCAATTCTCTCTCTCTCTCTCTCTCTCTCTCTCTCTCTCTCTCTCTCTCTCTCTCTCTCTCTCTCTCAATCCAATTCAATTCAATTCAATTCAATTCTCTCTCTCTCTCTCTCTCTCTCTCTCTCTCGCTCTCTCTCTCATCTCAATTCAATTCATCTCTCTCTCTCTCTCTCTCTCTCTCTCTCTCTCTCTCTCTCTCTCTCTCTCTCTCTCTCTCTCAATCCAATCCAATTCAATTCAAATTAATTCAAATTCTCTCTCTCTCTCTCTCTCTCTCTCTCTCTCTCAATTCAAGTCAATTCAAAGTCTCTCTCCCCCTCTCCCTCTTGCTCTGTCATTTTTCTTTATCTCTTTCATATATATGCTTATCAATGTCATTTGGAAACAGCAGAATAGATTGAAATATATGTTATTAGTTTAGAAATTGATTTCATGTGAAAGATCAAGTTTATCTACATTACACAATTATTATATTTTATTTACTGTAAACATTAATGTTTACTTGAAATATTATTTATTTTGTACAACAGGGAACAAGTATTTTAAAATCTGTACACAAATTAATATGTAGGCTACCATCTCCTTTCTTTCTTTCTTTCTTTCTTTCCATGAAATACATACAGGCCATAGTGAGAGTTGGATTTGCTGTCGCGGGGCCCCGAATTCTCCCGCTCTCAACCCGCTGCGGGACACCATTTGGAAACTCAGTGGGACAGTTTCCCGAGCAATTTAATAAATAAACAAGCGAAGTGAAATCAATACTCAGCCCAGGCCGGGTGGGGCCGTTGTCCCCGCGGGCGCAGGGTGCCTGGTGGCGGATGTTTAGTGGCAGCTGCTCCAGCGTTGTGAAGGCTGGTCACCGCCCCCTCGACCCCCGGCACTGCCCCGGAGTGGACAGAGGGAGACAGGATCGCATCGTCGCTGTCCCCGGGGAGTCTAGGCACACGAACCCGCATTGTCTCGGTATCACCATAACCGACCCTGCGCCCTTTTCACTGCCGGAGCCTCGCAGGGAACGCAGTCTCCTCCTCTCTCATTCAGACACACAGACGGGTTAAAGTGATTAGGATCCGCTCGTTTCACACACTGTGTGTGAGAATTGCAAACAGATTTTACTAATCCGTTCAAACTAAACCCAGAAGAATAGCTAGTCAGAGAGAGAGAGAAAGAGAATATTTTCCAGTGAAGAAAAATATTACTTAAATGCTTTTAAAAATCCAGAATATCTACCTGAACTTGATAGATGGCCGTTCTATTCTCATATTTAGATTATTATCAGTGCAATGTGTATTCACTTTCTCTAACAAACTGACCTCTGACCTTTTCTTTGTCACACACTTTTTACCCGAATGCGTTGCTCTCGTTGTTCCAGAGCAGCTTCTGAGAGGTCGTGTATTTGCTAGCTAACTTGTTATTCCCTCACTAGTGTTTGGCGCTGGGGTTCACGGTGGTCCATTGAGATATCCAGACTTGTCTTCTAGATTTTCAGAAAAAAAACACTGTTCCACGCTTGGGATGCCGGCCCAGCAAACGAGTTTCTGCTGCTGATCATCTTAATCCTCGCAGTCTCTGAGTCCTGTGCTTTCGCTGCTGTATAAAAGCCTCAGTAATATCGTTACCTGCGGCGAGTGAATCTTTTTCAAAGCGCAACTGAGGCTAATTTCAGGGAAGAGGCACCTCTGTGTTCAGGGCTCTGTGTTGAGTTCAGCGTTACCTTACCGGTTCTGAAGGTTGCATGCACTTTAGAATGGCGTTGTTGCAAAGATAGGGTTAGGAACAGAAGTGGACTAGATTTCCTTATAAGAGACTTGAAGCGCACACAGCTCACCGGCCTTGAACGAGCCGCGCTGCAGTTTGCGGTGTTCTGCAATGCCCATGTTGTTTGTTTTTTACCAATAATTACAACACTATGTTGAATCACAATGCGTTTCGTATTTAATTATTTTTTATGTCAGTAAAATATTTAGGGCAACGTGCTCTATTACAACTCACGTTGTTTGCAAAGTTTTAGCAGACTTCATAAAGCAGCGTTTGAAAAAACAACACATTCTTTAAAGCTTAGAACACAATATACGAGAGATAACGACCACAGGAACATGCATGTGTCAATATATTAATATTGTGTAATATATTGAGATTGTCATCTATTCTCTGTTATTAATTAAATTGATCAACAATGTATTTTTTAAAATCTTTTTTTTTTTCCCTAGGGGTTAATCGTGCTTTTGTTTAAACTCGTGTTATCGAAAGAATAAATAGTTAATTTATACACACAGTCAGATTCAAACTAATCGAAATCAGAAACCGCAGCAGTACAGAGTATTTGAAATTCGAAACAAACTCCGAAAAACAAATCTTTTCTTATTGTGAATGTTTGAGAACATCCTCCTCAGCGTAAAAGTCCTTAATAAAACGTGTTTATAATCCTTCCAGTAAGATGTTCAATTCTGTTGGTTTACAGTATATATGCAGGTTTGTTTGTTTGTTTGTCTGTTTACACATGTTTGTATTCTCACGCTGTTATAATGTGGATTCTCAATACACCACCCGCGGATTACTGGGCCGCACCTCCCCGGAGTTCAATTAGGGCCCTAACTCAACATAGGGTTAGGGAACGCATCCTCTCTCTCCCTCTCTCCCTCCTCTCCCCTCTCGACAGGCGGGCAGGGCGCTTTTTAACCAATCGTTCTGGAATAAGCATTCCTCCTAAGACCCCGGCGCTGAGGGCCGTATCCCTGTCACAAACTTCTTGTACCGGAAGTGTAATATTGACAATGCACCTAAGCACAGGACACACACGGAGGGGCTAAGTGGGGGGGGGGGGGATCGGGGGGGGGGGGGGGGGTGGGGTGGCTCGTCTCCAGCATCTGTAGCTATTTAACGGTTTCGGGGTTAAGTAGACCTGTCACTCAAGCTGAGAGCTGGTGAGTGACGGCCGGGGATTCCGTGGGGCTCTCCCGTTAATTGGAAGAACAGCTGACTCGACGGACCGGCAGATGGTGTCTCTGAAGACAGATTTGCATCCATTGTTCCCCCAGATCAGTCCCAAGACAATACCCCGGCAGGGGCAAGAAACTCTCCCTTTCAGACGACAGAAAACGGAAATTCATGCAAGAAATGCGCGTCGTTCAGATGCGAAGCGCTTATGTCGGGGGCCGAGCCCAGACAGCTGCCCTCATCAGCATAATTAAGTTTTTAATAAAAGTCATTTTGACTGAGCACAGCAAGAATATCCACGAACTCCGATACAGCCCCCTTGTTTAATGTTGACCGTCCTCTGCCCCTCCCAGGCGCGCTGGCCTTGTGTAAAGCGGTATCCGATCCGGTCTGAAAAGTTTTCAGTTTAATGCAGACACCAAATACTCTATCCTACACGTTTATGTTAATGTTTATATAGGGTTCAATACCATATACAGTTATAAACTATCTTTGGAGAGAGAGAGACAGAGACGGGACACACACGGGACAGTATGTGTCACAGCTCTGTCTGAGACAGTATCACACAGATTGTATTGCATCTCACACACACACACACTGGGTTTTTTTTTTACAACCACTCTGTAGGCGTCGCCTGGTTCCACTAATGCGTTGCTGTGGTAGTTATTAGCTCTTGTCTGTTTTGCAGTGCGACATTATTTCAAGACAAGGAGTTTAATTGCACATGCTTCATTTCTTTGGTATATTCCGCCACCCCTTTAAAAAGCCGGGCTGCTGTACTGTCATGTTTTATTGATTGCATTTTCATATTTTGAGAGGAGACTCCCCTGCAGCATCCTCACGGGGTGTTATAGCGGACACTTGCTTTTTTAATAGCCGGCACTGCAGAAGCGCGCAGTAATTCGGTAATCTGTCCCCATTGTGCTGAGAGACACTGACACCATGCAGCCTCTTGTGAATGAGAATCATAGATTCAAGTGCAGACCAGCATTGTCTGTGCAGCGGGGAGAGGGGCGGCCAAGCGACTCTTTGTGTGGCTAACACGGGTTACCAACTGTCACAAGCTCAGCCGAGTAATCCATGCAAAAGAGATTTAACAAATCAATCAAAACACTCTCAAAATCATAACATTCTTCTAACCAGAAAAGCTACCAGGCCCGTCAGATGCCACACGCTGTGAGACTTCAATATCATGAATGTAGGTTACATTTGAACAAGGTACTTGCATTGGTTCAGATCCCGGAAGATTACCAGGTTGGAGTGGCAGCATTTCACAAGAATCATCTCGTGAAACAAATCCGAATTAATAAAAACGGCAGAAATGAATTCGATTTCGTGTAGTGGGAATACTGGGAAGTGCAAAGAGATCGCACTCAAGGTAAATGAAACAAACACACAGATGAGAACAGTTTGTTAACGACGCGTCAAGCAGCCAATTGGTGGCGCGTTACATTCATTTAAAAAGAGCATTTGCGCGGTTTTACACGTATAGAGTTAGATTATCAAAACGCAAAGCGCATTTTTAAAAGGAGAAATAAACCCATCGATTACTAAAATGAGCACGATTCAGTTTCAGGCTCGGTTAAATTCCCCCGTTGTTTTATTTCTGATCTGGTAACAGTTGGCTTGTCAATCGCATTGTTTTTCTACCCATGCAATGCGCAGATAGCGATATTGCAGTATTGAGAATAGCTATTAGATCTGAGCATTTAAAACGAAATGCTTCAAACTTTGCAAAATGCTTTCAGTTCAATTTCTTGACTGTATAACCCCGAACATGACGAGCAGAAGCGCTAAATAAAGATCAGCATACTGCTGCAGACTACAGTCAACTTGTATGCGTCACGTTTTATATCAATTCATGTCAACTTTAACATCAAAGATAACAGACGTCGGTATCACTGATAGCGTCACTAGTGGAGGACACGCATTGACGCATCTGTCATCCCCAAATCTGACACAATCCAACGTCCAGGCGCGTACACACCTACACGTGGAACACGCACCATATTCCTGCTCCATGCAAATGATCTCGACGATGATTGGCTGCAGCTGGGGAGGCAGGTGCTGTATCGTTCCAACAACTGTCACTCCACAGCCAATGAAAACCGACATGCAAACGAACCTGTCCAAATATGGGAAGAGTCCACGCCTCCCCCAGCCAAGGTAACTCATTCATGACAAAGCGAATCGAGCGAACAGGATCATTACCGGGAGCTGATCCGTGAGTTAACACGAGGGTTTCCTCCGAGCCGAGTACCTGATCTCTGGATTAGAGGGTACAGATCACGCATCAGACTGGCAGCGCCGCTGTGTGTGTGTGTGTGTGTGTGTGTGTGTGTGTGTGTGTGTGTGTGTGTGTGTGTGTAGAGTGTGTGTGTGTGTGTCC
>NC_054564.1:8237837-8242837 GCF_017654505.1 Polyodon spathula | reverse complement strand
GGAAAACTGAAATCCCTGAGCCGTTTTAGGCAGCTACTGTGATCTTCTTGCGAGACACGGACGTGTATTGTCAAACTTTGAACCGCTGCTCAAATTCTGCGGGTTTCAGTAGCCGACACAAAGGGTCCCTGGTCGCTTTCACCACGGCGAATCTGGGGCTTTCTTCGGGTGTCAGAGTTTTTATCGAGGCTTTTGGGGGCTTTTGAGCGGGGTGTCTTGAAAAGGCGAACGCTGTTATTGCATTTCACGATACGTTTGGACGGTCTTTAAATAAATATACCACGTCATAAAAAAAGATACACAAATAGAGTTCTTGTGCGTTCTGACCTATTCTTATTGAAAAAAAAAGTTTTAAAAACAGCAATTCAGTTGAACAACCCAAACACACAACCCTATATTAGACACACATGCAGTGAAACCCATTCCCAAATGAGACCCATGACGAACAATCATGCATGAACACGCTGTTAATATCGGTCCTGAAATTACAGGGACCCGTAACAGTAACGAGAAAGAATAACTGGAAAATACCCAACGGCACTAGAGAGAGAGCACGCCCCGGAGCGCTGGATAAATAGGGTTATTTATTTCAGATGAAGAGGCTGTGTTAGCGCTGGAAGAACGCTTAGCACAGCCTGCCTAGCACCGTCCTTAAAACCCGAACAAGCCAACGTGTTTGATGATCCCGGTGTTTCGGGATCGCGGAAGGAAAATGATTTGCAGCTGCAGATTTGTCTGTCTCTCGTATTTTAGCAGCAGATCTGGTCTGCAGATTAAAAGCAGATAAATGTTACCGTGTATTTCACTATGCCATGTTTTTATAGTTTCAAATCAAGGTCAGCTTCTTCAGTGCATGGTAGCGATTAGCAGCATGCATTGCAGCCACAGCCAGCAGAACTCTTACAGTAACATTGTATCGTCGGGTTCAGTTAAGAGAACTACAGCTCGAGCCAAAAGTTTTGCATGACCTAGAACTTTAGGATTGAGATATATATTAACTAAATTTATACATTTTATTTCGCAGCACATAATCAAATACACTGCTAAAATGCTACCACAAAACAGCGGTGCAGTGTTTCTTGTTAGATTCTGAAATGTCGAGTTTCAATATGTTAAGGTAATTCAGCAGGTTTCATTCGACTTTATAAACAAAATCAGTTCATTCTGTAGGGTGATGCAAAAAGTTTGACCACGGTGTATAGTCATGGTGTGTGTGTGTGTGTGTGTGTGTGTGTGTGTGTGTGTGTGTGTGTGTGTGTGTGTGTGTGTGTGTGTGTGTGTGTGCGGTTATGGGTGTATATGGTGTGTGTGTGTGTGTGTGTGTGTGCTCATGGTGTATATTGATGGTGTATATTGATGGTGTGTGTGTGTGTGTGTGCTCATGGTGTATATTGATGGTGTGTGTTTGTGCTCATGGTGTATATTGATGGTGTGTGTGTGTGTGTGTGTGTGTGTGTGTGCTCATGGTGTATATTGATGATGTGTGTGTGTGTGTGTGTGCTCATGGTGTATATTGATGGTGTATATTGATGGTGTGTGTGTGCTCATGGTGTATATTGATGGTGTATATTGATGGGTGTGTGTGTGCTCATGGTGTATATTGATGGTGTGTGTGTGTGTGTGCTCATGGTGTATATTGATGGTGTGTGTGTGTGCTCATGGTGTATAAATAATGATGGTGGTGTGTGCTCATGGTGTAATATGATGGTGTGGGTGTGGTGTGCTCATGGGTGTGTGTGTGTGTGCTCATGGTGTATATTGAGGGTGTGTGTTTGTGCTCATGGTGTATATTGATGGTGTGTGTGTGTGCTCATGGTGTATATTGATGAGGTGTGTTTGTGCTCATGGTGTATATTGATGGTGTGTGTGTGCTCATGGTGTATATTGATGGTGTGTGTGTGTGCTCATGGTGTATATTGATGGTGTATATTGATGGTGTGTGTGTGTGCTCATGGTGTATATTGATGGTGTATATTGATGGTGTGTGTGTGTGCTCATGGTGTATATTGATGGTGTATATTGATGGTGTGTGTGTGTGTGCTCATGGTGTATATTGATGGTGTGTATTGTGTGTGTGTGTGTGTGCTGTATATTGATGGTGTGTGTGTGGTGTATATTGATGGTGTGTGTGTGATCATGGTGTATATTGATGTGTGTGTATTGATGGTGTGTGTGTGTGTGCTCATGGTGTATATTGATGGTGTATATTGATGGTGTGTGTGTGTGCTCATGGTGTATATTGATGGTGTATATTGATGGTGTGTGTGTGCTCATGGTGTATATTGATGGTGTATATTGTGGGTGTGTGTGTGCTCATGGTGTATATTGATGGTGTGTGTGTGTGCTCATGGTGTATATTGATGGTGTGTGTGTGTGCTCATGGTGTATATTGATGGTGTGTGTGTGTGCTCATTTTGTATATTGATGGTGTGTGTGTGCTCATGGTGTATATTGATGGTGTGTGTGTGGTGTGCTCATGGTGTATATTGATGGTGTGTGTGTGGTGTGCTCATGGTGTATATTGATGGGGTGTGTCTGTTTGCTCTGCAGTGGTGTGGCTCTGTCCCGGGCTCACTTTGAGAAGCAGCCCCCCTCCAATCTCCGCAAATCCAACTTCTTCCACTTCGTACTGGCGCTGTACGACCGACAAGGACAGCCAATCGAAATCGAGAGGACCTCCTTCTTCGACTTTGTAGAACACGACAAGGTCATTTATATTTAATCCATTCACAGAAGGTTGCATGGTACCTCTGCACAGGTGTTTCCTAGGCTTGTATTCTTCTTCTTCTTCTTCTTCTTCTTCTTCTTCTTCTTCTTCTTCTTCTTCTTCTTCTTCTTCTTCTTCTTATTTCCCCTTGACAGGTACTTGACATGCTCAGTGTGGAAACACAGAAGAGTGTGGTGGCAGTGGTGGGATCTCGTTTACTAATTTACCTGTTTTGTTTCATTAAAAGGAGCAAAGTGGTCAGAAGACAAATAATGGAACACACTACAAACTCCAGCTTCTGTACAGCAATGGTGAGTCTATCTATCTATCTATCTATCTATCTATCTATCTATCTATCTATCTATAATAACTGGTGAGCATTCATTCACTCATTCATTCACACCAGCAGCAGAGCACCACCGACCCCGGTGCAAGCTGCCAAGCTGAAAGGCAGCAGAGTAAGCCCCAAAGTCGAGCGAGCTCCCCACAACAAGAGGCACAGAACAGAACTTTAGAGAAATTGCTCACCAGAGATTCTAAAATTACTGCATGGGCAGTGTGTGATAAATGTGAATTTAATGTCCACTCTCGGGGAGAGATGCTTGGATAAGCCCCTCTGGCTTTGCCCTCAGGGTTTATGTAGCCCACTTGTGTGGGCATTAAATGATCACACACTAACCCATGCTGTAGTCTGTATCTATCGAATTGTTCAGACATGATATCCTCACTGTGAAAGCCTGCCTTTGTTCTTTTCTGCAGGGGTGCGGACGGAGCAGGATTTGTACGTCAGGCTCATTGACTCTGCATCCAAACAGGTGAGGAAGGACTCTAGAGTTTAAATGCAAACCCTCCAGCCTTAACTTCAAACAGCCAGCCCCCAGATAACCAGACAGATGCAGCAGCAGAGCTAAAGAGAAACGCAGTGATGAAATAAAATGAAGTGATCCGGACAGTGTGTCTAATCACTGCCAGTGTGTAATTCATTAACATGGAAAAAAACAGCACCCACAGCATAGCAGGGTGTGTGAGACTCGTTACATGATAATTATCAGGTTTGGTCGTGTTTAATATTTGCAGTATTTAGATCAGCTGTAATGAATTGAATAGATCTGATTGACTTCAAACGTGAGATTCAAGTCATTCCACAGAGGAGGAGCAATATCAGGAAGTGACCGAGTGCCTGCGTTTCTGGAGGGACGGTAATCCCTGCTGGACACGTCACACCGCACGACTCGTTCATGCATGTAAGACAATAGCGTTTGCATCTAAAGCAATGTCTCGAAGGCGTCTCATTGGCTCTTCCTTGTGTTTGATTGGCAGCCCATCTCGTATGAAGGGCAGAACAAGAACCCCGAGATGTGCCGCGTGCTGCTGACTCATGAAGTCATGTGCAGGTAAGAGCGAGGCTTTGCCAGTCGTCATGCCAGGATATCACAGGATCAGCTTCCAGAGCTTAGTGAGGGGCCACGACATGCACCCCGGCCCCCATTCCAGCGGTGGCCAGCCCTGGGCCCGGAGAGCCACAGAGTCTTCTGGTTTTCGTTCTCAAAGACCCAAGTCTTTTCTGAATTGGTCAACACTAACATTTTTCCAGGTCAATAACCGTTGATCAGATCCCCAGAAAACCTGCAGGACGGTGGCCCTCCCTGCACCACAGAGCACACGTCACAATAGCAAGTGACTACGAGGGGTAATGAGATCAATTAACCAGCAACTATTTATTGATTGATTTGCTTATTTATTCTTCAGCCAGGAAAACCCCGCAGAGACCCAAAGCATAATTTTCATCGAGCCGGTAGCAGTATAGTTAATACACAAAATCAAAGGACAATCATTCTCACTCATTCAATCAGTTACACTGTGATCCTTCTGCAATGCCTTGAACCCCCGGCTCATCAGTCCTCATTTAGTTGAGAGCCTGGGGTTCTTTATCTGTTGCACTGCTATCAGCACAATAGCAGTGTAATAAAGCACAGGGAAAGCATGGGAAAGCACAGGGAAAGCATGGGAAAGCACAGGGAAAGCATGGGAAAGCAGAGGTAAGCATATTAAAGCACAGAGAGGTAAAGCATATTAAAAAACAAAATTATTTTTTATGCATAACCACGGGGAGAAGGCAAAATCACCGTACTGCTGGAAGTTATATAAATGGGGGAAGAAAAAAAAATCCCAGAGTGAAAAGTGAATGGACAGTACTGGGGTTTAAGAAGAGGCCCCACGCTGGGAGGGATCCCAGGGCTAGGAGCCATTGTGTGGCCAGCAGATGCCAGAGCCAACTCACAGCTGGCTAATA
>NC_054564.1:8227837-8232837 GCF_017654505.1 Polyodon spathula | reverse complement strand
GCGGCAGGAAGGACTTGCGAAGCTCTGCGTTTCTTCGGCTCTGTTCTCGAGAGTGGCTGTGTGTGTTAGCCAGGGAAACATTATTTACATCAATTTATTAAACCGACAGGACTCTCAAACATCCAATAATAATAATAATAATACCAATAACAGTCATCATAAAAAACCAATAGCTCAACACATTTCCCGCAAGCACAGTTTACAAACTAGACCGGTTATCTGCGGGTAACAACGCGCACTGGAGGGGAACTGAAAGAGATTTATACGCGGCTGATTAATCCTAGTTGTGAAATCTGTTTGCTTTCTATATTATTATGAAAAGTGGTTTGGGGTTACTTGCTGGCCTATACTGTTGTGTTGGCTGTATTTTAGATTTCGATAGATTTTAGATAGAGTTGCACGTTTCCGTTTTTTTTTTTTTTTTTTATCAATGTTGTGGTCAAGACGATTCTGGCTGCTCCATTCTCGGCAGTTTAATTCTCCTCTGCCGCAAACATTTCGTTTTTAGACTTTTAATTTCCTCTAAACAAATAAACGGGGTAAATCTGAACGGAAGTCATGCTCAGCGCTTCTAGCGCATTACACAAACACGAGTCTGACAAGCGCGCTGGGCGACGACAGCAATAAACTCACCGAGGGAGCCCCTTTTTCAGACTGACCGACTCAATCTTCACCATACAGGTTTACAAACAGCTGAAACCCTCGGAGACCCCTCCTCAACCACTGGAACAGGCACTGGGGGGGGGGGGGGGGGGGGGGTGGGGGTGGGGGGGGGGGGGGAGAGGGTCTTCCCAGTTATCTCCCCGCTAATAGGTTTCACCTCTGCTATCCTGCAGAGCAGCTAAACACAGGGAGCGCGTTTCTCCCAATGCGCAGGGCTCAGGGGGCAGAGACGCCCAGTTTGAGAAGGTCGCGAGTTGTAATTTGTAATTGACAGCAGGAGGAACGGGATTACACTCTGGATGTGTTTTCAGCTCTGCTGTGTCGAGCTGTATCTTTTGCAAGGGCCCGGGGAAGGGGAGGGTCAAGCCCGGTTTGGCTCCAGTGTTTGGGGTGGAGATTGCGATCTCTCTGCTGCGCACTTTTCTGAGCAGAAGGATACGAGCTGTGAGATAAAACACAGAGCAGAATGTTTGACAACACTTTGAGTATCTGGTCAGTGATAATGGGAGGGGTTTACAACCCCCTTGCTTCAAAGTGTTGCTTGTAGAAACATATAATAAAAGGAATAGCTTTATACAAGTTTAAAAGCATCGCAAAGGACAATGAAGCACAGTGAAAGCATATTTCAACACGGTAAACCACGGTAAATGCATTTTATAACGATGGGAAAACGGCACATTCGCCATGCACATTTATTAAACTTTAATAAAGGTGCATCTGAAATGATAATAATAAAAAATACTTCATTTGGAATCCCAAATGATCTGCAATGTGGCGGTAATGCTTTTTAGTTAAAGAACGTTCAAAACCGTTCTAGAGATAAGCTGCAGAAGTTCCAAGCAGGTTCTGGGAGATAATTGTTCTTGTGAGAGTCCAGCTCTCCAGCAATGCAGGTGGACACCCTGGGATCCTTCAAGAAGCTGTCTGATGAGACTTTGGGATCAATAAGATACTAACGAACAAAAGAGCAAGATGGGCCGAATGGCCTCCTCTCGTTTGTAAACCTTTTTTTTATGTTATTAAATTTTGTAACATGTATATAATATATATATTATATATCCTAATATATATGCTCTCCTACAAGTTTTATATATAGAGATATAACATATATATATAATTATATATATATATATAGATATTATATATTATATTTTGGTGAATTGGGAGTGTCTCTACAGTTTTAGATTACACTGTCTTTTCAGAAATACTAATTTAAAAACCAGCTCAAACTCTGACCCAGAGAGATCATTATTGGAGTTTTATTCCATGCTCCTTAACTCTGTATCTCTAATCTAGTAATGCGAGCAGCTTGCATCTCCTGCAGTGCAGGGAGCTCAGTGTGCTGTCCCAGCTCCTGTAACGCATGCATCAGCTTCCTGCGATGGGCCGACCCCCTGTACAGACCCCCTACCACCCCCTGCTGCTTGCTTGTTTATTTGGGATTCTGGAAGGAATTCCCAGTGTTTTCCCAGACTGACTGACAGGAGCCCTAACCTCGGAATGCTTGTTTTGTTTACTCCCCCGATCGTTAGAGAGCTGAAGTTTTGGAGCCGTGACATTTTTGATTGGAGGAGTCCCTGCTTGCTGGGTTCATGTTCCTTGGTGTGAGTGTACTGAGGAGTCAGTTAGCTCTGCCGGTGTGTGTGATGACAGACTCACAGCAGGCATGCTGAGCCCCAGACAGCCTCCTTCTCCCTGCAGCCCCTGGCATTTGCTGTGGATTAGCCACGGGCTGTAAATTAGGAAAGATCTGGCTCTCATTTCAGAGGCCTGAGTGATTCCATACCGGTCTCTTCACACGTTCCCCTCATCCCGCTCCTAAATCCCCCCCCCCCCCCCCTGCACCAGGCTCCCAGGCAGGCCGGCAGGGAGGGAGGGAGAAGACTCCCACCGCGCCACCCTGCTCCAGGGCTTCTGATCCAGCTCAGCTCCCCCTCCTATAATACTCACCTCTCTCTCCCCTTCTCATTTCTCTCCTGTCTCTCTATAATTCACACCTCCCTCTGTCTTCTCTCCTCCCTCCTCACTTTCTCTCTTCTCTCTTTTGCTCCCTTCTCTCTCTTGGCCCCTGTCCATCTCTCCCTCCCCACGTTCTGCCTCTTCTCCCCCTCACTCCTCGGTCTCTGCTCCATGTTCTCTCGCTTTCTGTCCACCTCTCTTACCTTTCCTTACTGCTCTTTCTCACTTCTTGCTTTTACTCTTTGCTACTTTCTTTTTGTTTTTCTCTTCCTTCCTCCCTTCGCTCTCTCTTGTTTTTTGCCTCAGTACATTATATGAGTTAGACATGTCCTCTGCAGATGCACAGCCTCTCTCTGCAGCCCTGATCAGTGCAGTCTAGTGAAGGCTCCTCCTCGTGCTGTTTGAAGTTTGCTGAGTCGTAGATCACTGTCTGGCGCATCCTCCACTCTGAGGGCAGTGCTGGGCTCTGCTAACTTCATTACCTTCCTCACTCTATTTGCACGCAGAGCCTTGCTGGCCCCCCTGTGAATCAGTCAGTCCAGTTTACAGAGACGATCGCAGGGAGTCTCATTTGCAAAGCTGGGTGACTAGAGTAATCCTCAGAATGTGCCTTGGCCGTTGCTACAGGAACGAGTGTTTGAGGTTACTAAATCAGAGCGCGAAGTAACAAGTACTGACTGATGAAAAGCAGCTTCTATATCAATGATGAAGGTATTATTCCAGGGGGGGTCCAGTCCCAATCCTGGGGTTCAGTCTGGGGTAAGGTGAGAATCCCCCCCCCGAGGTGTCTGGGTGGTGTGAAAGGTCCCACTCTGGTATGTGGTGCGCTGGTCTTATTTTACACAGGGCTCCATGCCCCATTAGAGGGGTCAGGGGTCAGTCGTCCTGCAGGTTGACCCAAGTGACCCCTCTCACTACAGTCTGACAGGGGACACCCCCGAGACCAGAGAGAGAGAGAGAGAGAGAGAGTGAGAGATAATAATGAAACAATTATTTCATGCTCTTATCGATTTTGTTTTGTTGTTGTTATCTATCTACCGATCATACACTTATAATTCATATCACATTTCACATCGACGGATAGGTGCTTCAAATGACCAGGACACTAATTAACTCCACTGCACAGCGCACACTGCTATAGACGGCTGTACAATTGCACAGCGCACACTGCTATGGACGGCTGTACAATGTCTTGTGAGTTACTGCATGGTGTGAATTATCACACTGTGATGTGGGTGCACTTAATGATGTGTCAGTTGACCAGGGGGCAGTCCTCATCAGTAACAAGGGGGGAGAGGCCTGCAGGAGCAATGAGCCAATCCCCAGGGAGCCCCTGAGCCTGACCCCTGACCTGTGTGAGTGCAGGAGAGCAGGGGTCCCCCGAGAGACCAACAGTGACACAGCTGAGACCAAATGATTCTCAGAGCGGTAAAAAGGGGGGCCAGTAATATTGTTATCTAAAGCTAATAAGAGGTAAGAAAACAGATTTGAAAGCATTTGTAAAGCATTCCACCTGCCTGCACCTCTAATAGACAGGACTGTGCGTTATGTCCGGTTGCTAGTAGCAGATGTGTAGCCCTGGTGCCAGCTCAAAGCCAATACAATACGGTTCAGCTCTGTCTTCAGACATGTGATCTGTCCGATTTATAAAATCCATTGTTATTATAAATAAATAAACAAGTCAACCAATAACTGATCAACTAGAAACAATGGTGTGAAAAACACAATCTATAACCAACCAGATAACCCCGCTCATAAACCAGATAACCCCGCCCACTCACCCGATAAGCCACACCCATGTGTATATATCCCCACCCCCACTCAGTGTAGCCACACCCCTGGCTCTAAACCACAGTGCTGAGGGGTGAGCACTAGAGCAGAGGGACTGAAGCCCTGAATGTATTTTAATGGCTCACATCTGCTTTTTTAGTTTTGCCTCAGTCCTCCTGTCATGGGAGAAGTTCTGTGGTGAGCTGATGAATGGTGTCTGAGAGCCAGATTCTCCAGTCTCTCTGTCTCTCCCTTTCCCCCTCCCTCTGTCTCTCCCTTTCCCCCTCCCCTCTCTCTCTCTCTCCCATTCTTTCTCCCTTTCCCCTCCCTCCCTCTCTCTGTCTCTCCCTTTCCCCCTCCCTCTCTCCCTCAATCAAGCCTCCCATTCTCTCTCTTCTCCTTCTAACCTTCCCTTCTTTATCTCTCCCTTTTCTTTCTTCCACCCTCGCTTCCCCTTCCCTTCTTTCCATTTCTCTGTACCCACTCTCTCTTTCTTCAAAGAGAATCCACACTCTCCTCTCTCCGCCTTCTCGTCTCTCCCTCCTCTGTCTCCTCTCTCTCCCGCTCCCAGGAGGATCAACCCCCCTCTCTCTCTCTCCACCTCCCTC
>NC_054564.1:8177837-8222837 GCF_017654505.1 Polyodon spathula | reverse complement strand
CCCAGGAAGTGGTCACTAGGGAGACTCCCGCCTCACTTCCTCTACTATTCAACACCAGAAGATCGAATCTCTTTTCTTTTCCCAGATTTTATGTTTTTGTTAACTCCTTCACTGACTTCCTCACAGCTCTGACAACTAGATCACACTGCCTTCCTCTCTCAGCTCAAACAACTAGACCCCACTGCCTCCCTCTCTCAGCTCAAACCACTAGACCCCACTGCCTCCCTCTCTCAGCTCAAACCACTAGACCCCACTGCCTCCCTCCCTCCCAATCCCTCAGCTCTAACTACTAGACCCCACTGCCTCCCAGCCTCTTCGTATCTTGCTATATATGTTATTCCTACAGTACAAAGTACTGTACCACATCTCTCAGCGATTTGCAGTGTTTCTACTAGGAGATACTGCACTACTGGGAGATACTGCATCCTTCTTTACAACAAGCAGCACTCTGGCCTCGTCCAATGGGTGCTGAGCTGAAAGGTCAGGGAGGGTGTGAGTGGGCCGCTCCGCCAATCCCCAGCCTCGGCCCTTCCTGGGCCTCTGGTTGTCGTCACCGCGGTGATGTGTTGATGATTTGCTCTGGCGAGCAGCGGGGAGGGGCGAGGGAGGTGGGGGAGCCTTGTATTCCAAGGATTACATTATTTCCACAATTTATCAAAAGATAATTGCTTCCATGTGCACAGCGGTCATGGGTGATCCCTTCAACCACAGCTCTCATTTCTGGCAGGGAAGGGAAGGGAAAGGCAGGTCTGGATTAACGATAGACTGGGGAGAGGAACAGACTTCAGGATATGCTGGCAGACTGAACAGGCAGCTACAGGCTTTGATAGCGGGCTGATCGCAGGCACACAGTGGACAGGTGCTTCCCTCTCCAGCATGTGTTGAGGTCTCAGTGTTGACTTCAAAGGATCTTCACCCTCAATCCAAGTTCCTTAACGGAACTGGAGGCTGGAATCCTTGACAGCGGGTCACCTATCCCTCCAGTTCAATGTAAACGACTCGCTTTGAAACATCGGCGTTGTGCGGCTTATTGACGGTGTTGTGGCAGGTGTTTCTGATTTGACGTCAAACCCTTGCTGTGATGTATTTCCAGAATCTCTTTTCAAACCATTCCCCGTTGGAGTCCCTGTGCTTTGTACTGACTCTCTCAGATGAAGCCTGGGCTCTGCCACTCTCCACAATTGTGCTTCACTTCAGTTTCCATCTCTTCTCCATTCTTTCACTAATAGGATTTGCATTGATGCCCAGTATCGCTTCACTCCTCTTTGCAATGCTCCTGTGAGCTGCAGACACTAACTGCTGCCAGTCTGTGTTTGCTGCCCCCTGCAGGTGGTCCTCTCCACGACGGTCAGTGTGGACGGTCATGTCCTGGCGGTGTCCGACAACATGTTCGTCCACAACAACTCGAAGCACGGACGCCGCGCCCGGAGGCTTGACCCCTCGGACGCGACAGAGCCTGGCATGGAGTACGGTACGGACATGCGCCCTTCAAACACACAGCACGCACACGCATGTGCACACGCTCCCTCCCAACACACGGCATGCACACGCATGTGCACACACTCCCTCCCAACGCACGGCACGCACACGCAGCAACGCAAAGACAAATTCTAAAAAAGTTTGAAAACTCTTCTTGAAACAGAAGTAAGAGAAGCGAGTGAATCATTATTAAACTCGTTAAACATGAACAGGTTGAGATAACTATAGGTTTCCACATGGTGTGACAGCATGGTAGTTATATATAACAAATTATTACAGTGCTGAAAGTGTATTAACTACAGTTTCAATCATTTATCAGCTTTTGTTTTCTCCCCCAAGTTGGTCTAATAAAAGATTATTAAAAAGAGTGAGCAGGAATTGAATTCAGGAAGATCATTTCACACAATAAGTTAAGAGAGATGCAACTTCAACATTACAAGGTTCCTCAGAGCGTGAAGTTAAAAAAACAAAACCTTTGTTTTCCTCTACTGTGTGAACGGTTTTTAGCTCCACTGACAAAATCAAGCTCTTTTTCAAAACCATGAATTTATGGCAGGCAAATTCCCTCTAAATGAACTGTATGTGCTCTGGACCGACTGCACCCTTGTGAATGATTCTCACATCTCTCTCTCTCTCTCTCTCTCTCTCTCTGGTCCTGCAGCCACGCCCTGTATCAAAGCCGTCAGTCCTAGCGAGGGCTGGACAACAGGGGGCGCCATGGTCATCGTCATTGGAGAGCACTTCTTCGATGGGCTGCAGGTGGTCTTTGGGACCATGCTGGTCTGGAGTGAGGTGAGCAGACAGAGCGGAGAGCGAGCAGGGGGCAGAGGGGGGGGGGGCAGCTCAACTTGATGCCAGTGCTTCAGGGGGGGGTATAGTATATTCTGTCAAGGCGTGAGATCCTTGTCCGTGTGCACTGATCGGATTTCACGCCGGGAAAGGGAGTCAGGCGCCTTCCTGGTGAAATGCAGCCCCAGATTGCAAAGGAAGGGCGACCCTTGACCCTGGCTCCCGTTTCCTTCCCATGCGACTGCATTTCATGGCAAGAGGCGGTCAGGTGACTGGCTTGCAGACTCGACGCACACATTCCAGCATCGCCTTCCAGGAATCCCAGTCTAATCCCAGTGACCCTAGCTAGCAGAACCGTCAGCAGACCACAGCATTACCGGCTACCCACAATGCACTGTCCAGCAGTCCTGATACATCTGTCTGGTGCTGATAGGGGACCGTGGGACTGCAGTGTGCAGTGTGTGTTCATGCCATTGTAATATTCCATTGGACCATTCTACTGATGCTTTTCAGTACAGAACTACAGATGAGAGAAAGGCTCTTAAATAGAGACAGATTGTTTGAATGTTCTTGCTGTGTTGCAGTTCATCACGCCCCATGCCATCCGCATTCAGACCCCTCCTCGGCACATCCCCGGAGTGGTGGAGGTGACCCTGTCTTACAAGTCCAAGCAGTTCTGCAAGGGGGCTCCAGGCCGTTTCATATACACGGGTGAGCTCCTCCAATACACACAGGACCACAGGATGCACTGGGCTTGCAAAGGGTAAGGGAGGAGAGGGGAGAGGAGAGACGGGAGGGGAGGAGAGGGGAGAGGAGAGAGGGTAGAGGAGCGAGGAGAGGGGAGGGGAGGGGAGAGAGGGTTAGAGGAGAGAAGGTAGAGGAGCGTTGAGAGGGGAGGGGAGGGGAGAGAGGGTTAGAGGAGAGAAGGTAGAGGAGCGAGGAGAGGGGAGGGGAGGGGAGAGAAGGTTAGAGGAGAGAGGGTGCAATGTCCGTCATTTTTCATAAGCTTTAATTCCACATCATTTTAAAACAAGCCACTCAGTGTGGAAATGGCCAGTGCTATTGTATTAATGGATTACAGAACGCCAGTAACAGGGTGCATCTACTAAACACCTGCACTTCCTGTTTCTCCTCAGCCCTCAATGAACCCACCATCGACTACGGCTTCCAGCGTCTCCAGAAGGTCATTCCCAGACACCCAGGAGACCCAGACAGACTGGCCAAGGTGAGAGAACCCATCCCCTCACACTAACCCCTCCCCAACTCCCTGAGGACCCCTCCCCAAACAATACCCCCCCAAACCGACTCCCGCAGGACAGTCTCCTCTCACACTACCCCCCTCCCCTCACACTACCCCCACCACTCACTCTATGGGGAACTTCTCTAAGGGTTACTATACTGTATAGTGTTCCAGTGAAGGGAGGGACTCTGAGTGTGGTTCAGCACCCTGGACAGCTCTCGTGGGATTGCCCTCTACGTGGCACACCCCACTGGAGCCCCACAGCCCCCCTCTAGACAGGCAGCGAGACTCGGGACTCAGCTGTGCTCCTGTTAACTCTGCTCCCCTGTGTTTGTGTCTCTGCAGGAGATGCTTCTCAAGAGAGCTGCTGATCTGGTGGAGGCTCTGTATGGAAACGCACAGAGTAATCAGGTAGCTACCTGCCTGTCTGTCCAGGGCTCCATCCGTCTCTGTGTCTGCCTGTCAATCCATGCGTCTCTCTCTCCCTCTCTCTCTCTCTCTCTCTCTCTCTCTCTCTTCTGACAGACGAGAGAACAGTTAATAGAGAGTCTGAGAGATCCAGTTCTCTCCAGACATCTCTCTCAAAGGGTGAAAGGGAGATGCTCAGACTCTCGAGTGGAGAGAGAGGCTCGTCCCTTCTCTATGACCCTCTCTCCCTCGCTCGGTCTCTCCCCCTCTCTCAGGACATGCTGTTGAAGCGTGCAGCAGATATCGCGGAGGCCCTGTACAGCATCCCTCGCCCTCACAGTCAGCTCCAGGCCCTGCCCAGCTCCCCGGCTCACGGCAGTGTCATGGGGCTCAACACCTACAGCAGCCAGCTGGGGGTCAGCATCGGAGATCCCGGGCAGAACGGGCAAGGTAGGCCCTCCAAACTGTGTGTGTGCTGCGATAGTCCAGCGGGAGCACGCAGGAACCTCTGTCTGCATCAGCTGGGGATTAAGATAAACCCAGATTAATGCAGTAATATTTGCTTCCATGCTGGCTGTAATCCCTGAGCATGCAGAGTTTACAACAGCTAATCCACGCTTCAGGTGAGTCAATGCAAGTTCTGAAAAGCTCAATCTGTAACCCTTCTTGTTTTTTGCTGCTGCTGCAGGAGGTTACATCCGGAACACCAGCAGCCTGTCTCCGCGTGGCTACCCCTCTGCCTCCACGCCCCAGCAGGGTGGCTACGGCAGCGCGGGCGGGATGAATGGCTATGGCGCGGTGCCCATATCCTCGCTGGGAGTGCCAGGCTCGCCAGGCTTCACCAGCGCCTCCCCCACAGCATCGCCCTACGGAAGTGAGTTTCATCTCCAGCCCGATGAGGCACAAGCTCGGGCTGCACACACAGACAGAGCTTACTGCCAGACCAAGCTGCAGGGCGCTGGACAGCTCAGTGAATTCAACGTGGAGCGTTTCCGATTCTTCATTGCGAGGGTGGATCGTCACACACTGTCGTGTCTCACAATCGCATAATTTTTAAATAAACTACATTTCAGCTGTGAGAACACAGAGCAGGGTTCTGTGAGATAGGAGCTGGACTTCATCCCTCTCAAGCTCAGAGCATCCAGAAAGCTCTCTTGTGGCAAAGCTGCTCTGAGCTTGTAGAAGGTTGCTATGGCTGTGTAGGGCAGTGAAGTTTGTGCAGTCCTTGTTAGCGGCTGTGTTTGTACAGTGCGGTGGATGCTCTTGTTAACGGCTGCGTTTCCTCGCGTGTCTCCCTGCAGTCATGCCCTCCAGCCCCACAGTGCCCGGCTCTGGCGGCGCCTCCATCCTGCCCTTCTCCTCCTTCCCCTCGGTCAAGCAGAAGAGTGCCTTCGCGCCAGTCATCCGCCCGCAGGGCTCCCCCTCCCCAGCCTGCCCAAGCGCCGGGGGCAACGGCTTCAGAGGTAATCAGAGGCTTTTTTCATTCGTTCAGCATCTGTGCTTTACAATGCTTACCTGTGCTTTACCTGCCATCACTGTGCTTCTATAAGTCACTTCTGAAATGTTTCAGCGCTAGCTTTAGACCACTTCTCCTCAGCAGCATTGCTGAGTGCCAGTACAGGGCTCAAAATGCATCACCTGATAGGATTATAGCCCCCTGCCCTCCCCCCACTTTCCCAGTCTTTTTCCTAAATAGTTTCCCTCTCTTGTTGTGCTTGATGGTGTGGGAGTGTGCGGGTGTCCGGTTGCTAGCTGTCAGCACTCAGTACCCCAGAGGAGTCTGCCTGAAGCTGGCAGCTATGAGAACCTGGCCCCCTTCCCCCCTTCCACACCCCACACTCACTCAGACAGGATGGGGAGTCACTGGGGCTCCTGCCCTGCGGGGCAATCCTCTTACTCCCCTTTCACTAACCCCACCGGGATTGCCCTGCAGACACCCTGGCTAGCAAAATCATCAGCAGAGCACAGCATTGCCAGCCAGGGCAACTCAGTGCACTGGGAGCAGATACTGCACAGCTCAACCGTTCTGACACGCCAGCACACTGTCTATGGGACTGCAATGGAACAGCATGTGCTGTGTGAACATGCCATTGTGATACCACTGTCAAAAAAGAACTGCCTGTAAATTCATTAAGTCCCTCAATCCCTCACCTCTCCCTCTCTCTCTCTCCCTCTCTCTCTCTCTCTCTCTCTCCAGCCATGACTGGTCTTGTGATACCTCCAATGTAAGAGACCTCCCCTCCTCCCTCTATCCCCTCTGACGGCATGACAGCGGAACCCCAAAACAGGAGCCCCCCTCTGATTGAACCCTGGATTCAGGACTCCCCCCGTTTTGGGATTTTTAACTTGATCCTCGAGCCTGGTACAAACTGTATGGGTAAACACACCGGGAGACCGGAGGGGTTCCTGCAGCTAACCTGGCAGAAACGACACAGCGAGAACAAGCTAATGCACAAAGCTGCCTTCCATCCACACAGGAGACTGCCAGGCGATTTAGGGGGGCTTTCTTTTAACTAAAGGGTCGTGGAGCAATTCTCTGGACTCACATACACACACAGGAACCGGACAAGAGCAGACGACTTGAAGCCTCAGAGACCTGAGGATTTTACCGGCGGTTATCAGGACACTATCCGACCCAGGAAACTGCAAAGACAGCGGTCAAGCTTTCTGCTCTGGTTCACAAACTCTTATTTGTAAAGAACTGGGAGGCGGGATCGGACTGACAGACAGACACGCCCAGGAACCAATCACAGTGTTTCCTGCCCCTTTGTCTTTTTCCATTATTTAAAAATTTAACTTATTATTATTATAGTTAGAGTAAGGCATAATATAAACCCATTTGTTCTCCATTTTTGTACTATTATTATTATTATTATTAATGAATATTATTATTATTATTATTATTATTAATATTACTATTATTACTATTATTATAATTATAATTCTTTTGCTGAATATTTCTCTGGCTATTTAAAAATAAGAATTACAAGGGGGAAAAGCAAGATGTGAAATATTTTCAAAAGCAAAAGCTATTTTGGGAAAATCTAATTAGGAACTGTTATTGAAAGCGAGTGGGCCGCTCCACAGTGATTCATTAAGCACCTGATTCTTTGATGTTAGAAATGAGATGAATAAAGAAGTGATTCTTTGATGTTAGAAATCAGAAATCAGGGTTAAAGCCCACCTTTTATTGTAGAATTCGTTCAGAAAGTAGAACCCTCGGCATCCTGGTAAACGATCATTTCCTCTGCTGTAGGTCAACTTCATGGTCTGGCAGCTGATTCACATTTCTAGTCTATAATGTAAAAAATGATTTATTTTAAAATAAAATGCTACTATGATATTATTTTAAACCATGATTAGCGCTCCTTTAAAAGATGGCTGATCTAAACCCTATTTCATTTATTAAGAGTGTGTTTACACCTCAGTGTATTGGAGATTTTGCCACACAGCTGCGCTGGCCTCGCTCATCATGCTGTCATGTCTGTAGCCCTCGCTGCTTTGAGATGAGGGTGCAATTTTAAGGGATGTGTCTCTACTATATTTAGTTCATTGTTTCATTTTTAATTTTGAGTTTCATTTTAATTTTTTATTCCTGCTGCACATTTGATTTTAATATGCATGGTTTTTAAACCACCTTTTTTATATATATACAGTATATATATATATTTTTTTTGTGAAAATATAATTATTTTTAATTTTGTATAGACTTTGGTATTTCTATTGTGTTATTTTTTTGGTTTGTTTTAAGTTTCTACTATATCCCTGCAGTTGCTATGGAGTAAAGGGTTCTGTTTAGAAATAAAAATGCAAATATTATCAATGATATAGAGAAAATGCAGATAATTTTAATATTAATATTTCAAAACATGCTCAATATTAGGGACAAAAACTGTCAAATGTACAATTTTTGAATAAAAAAACCTGTTCACACTGTAGAGTGGAGAGCATTTATTTAACTGGATGTGTAATAAACAGTAAGTGATCACTGCTGGTGTTATAATCTATTGAATTACATACCGCTCGCTGTGTGACTTCACAAGAAATGCGTTGTTCTCTCTGAGTTCAGCCAGTAACGCCAACACTCTGCCCCTAGTGGGCACAAGAAACACTGCACTTGCTGAACCCTGTATTGGGCTCGCCAAAGCTGGTTCGTCCGCTCCTGGATTTTGTTCCAACCCTGTTCCGAATGGTTTAATGAACCAATGAAATCTCCAGCCAGACCGTGCAGTAGTTCATTATATCACCTGATCTGTTAAACCTGGAGTGGAGCTACATGCCAATTTGGATTGCAGATACTGACTGAAATACAAACTCACAACTCAGTGGAGTAGGTGAGACAGAAAGAAGTGCGTGAAGGGGTCATCCACACTGAGAGTGACAGAATGACGGTCACTCCCTCCCTGTGATCCAGGGAGAGGCTTCTGTGCTCCAACAGGGATCTGCAGTCATCAGAAAATTTCTATTATGAATAAGATATGACCTCCTTTAAAACTGCACAAAGCAGCAAGAGTAAGGACCCTGTCACCCGGGAAGGGTGGCAGGAAATGAGCGTTTCTGAAGCGTGGCTCCTCACCCCACCTCCCCCTCCACAGCGAGGCATCCTCCGAGATGCGAGACGCGAGGCCAGCTAAGCCCCGGGGGGCTTGTGTTCTCTTTGAAATGGCATCTTGTTGCTCATGTAATTAGCGTTGCTGTGGAGGGTGCTTCATTACCAGATCCTGGGATCAAGTAATTAATGTTGTGGCTGCAAAACAGCAACTGTTTCATTAGCAGGCTGCTTGGAGCTCGGGGAGGCTCCGGTGTGTGTGTGTGTGTGTGTGAGAGAGAGGGGGGGGAGTGCGAGTGTCTGTGACGGGACCGACTTGCTGTTAAAACACACCCCAACTGCCAGCTCCCCGACTCGTTCAATTATAAATATTGTTATCAATAATAAAGAAAGCTGAGCTAGAGCATCATCAGGGGAGCCGGCACTGCTGTGCTCACTCTGAGTCTCAAGGCTCCTTGTATGGTGTTAGACACCTTTACAGTCACTGGGGATCAGCATCAATCAACAGAGTAAGGATCAGTTATATAGCAATATCAGGGTCAGCTATATATTATAGCAAGATTTCAGAGGGCTGGATCTCATCAATATCAGGGTCTAGTGCTGTATATTATAAAGACATTTCAGAGGGCTGGATCTCATCAATATCAGGGTCTAGAGCTGTATATTATAAAGACATTTCAGAGGGCTGGATCTCATCAATATCAGGGTCTAGTGCTGTATATTATAAAGACATTTCAGAGGGCTGGATCTCATCAATATCAGGGTCTAGTGCTGTATATTATAAAGACATTTCAGAGGGCTGGATCTCATCAATATCAGGGTCTAGTGCTGTATATTATAAAGACATTTCAGAGGGCTGTGTCTCATCAATATCAGGGTCTAGTGCTGTATATTATAAAGACATTTCAGAGGGTTGGATCGCATCAATATCAGGGTCTAGTGCTGTGTATTATAAAGACATTTCAGAGGGCTGTATCGCATCAATATCAGGGTCTGCTATTTAAGATCAGAACCTACTGCAATATGGTCCACTCTTTGTTCCCCAGTATGTGGTGCTGCTCCTCTTAACCCAGCTGTGATCCTGTTATAGATGCTGCTACCCTTGGGAGTGTCGAGCCTGGCTGTGTTCGTAACACCAATTAGCCTGCTTGTCGCTTTGATCTGTGCACATCAGCGCGAGGGTATCCCAGCGTTCCTGCTCATCTCCGGGCTGGGGGGAGGAGAGACCCCCCCTCGCTGGTCCCTCAGGTGCTAATTTGATGGGATACAGCTCAGCAGATGGGACTGTCAGCAATCCTCTCTCCCCCCGGGACCCTCAGTCCTGTTGTTGAATGTTTGGTTTGATTTTGTTAAATTGCACACAGCCAACAAAGCAGCCGCCACTCCTATGAGTGCCAAAGTGACATCTGTCCCAAAATATGGGAGCAGCTTTGTGACAGAGCGCTGACTCACTGCAATCTCCCCCCCCTCAGGCTACACTAGCCCTCTGCTGTTGCCACGCTTTTATCAAATGTGACTGTGCTTTACTGGCACCTTGCTGTGCTTTTACCACAGGATACTGTGGCTCATTATCTTCTCTGTACTTTACTACGCTGTGCAGTGCTACTGCTGTGGGATACTGAGGTGAATTACTACATGTAGACACTGACCAACAGTTTGCTGAGCAGCACAGAAAATGATTGTGTGAGGGTGGGGTGGGGTTGGGTTCGGTTGAGTTGAGTTGGGTTGGGTTGTGTGGGGTTGGGTGATGTTGGGTTGGGTTGAGTGGAGTTGGGTTGGTTTGAGTTGGGTCGTGTTAGGGTGGTTTGAGAGTGAGTTTGGGGTTGGGTGGGTTGGGTTGATGTTGGGTTGGGTTGAGTTGGAGTGGTGGTTGGATTTGAGGTGGGGGGGTTGGGGTTGGGGTTGGGTTGGGTTGGGTTTGGTTGAGTTGGGTGGGGTTGGGTGATGTTGGGTTGGGTTGGGTAATTTTTGGTGGGGTTGAGTAGAGTTGGGTTGGGTTGGGTTGGATGGAGTTGGGTCCACCGGGGTACTATCACCTGCTGCTCTGGTAAGTGAATTTATAGTGCCTGGATAAAGGGCTTCATATGGGATCAGGAGAACTAAACGAACAACAGAGAAACAAGAATGCTTTAAACGGTTTAGTCAGTACATCTGTAACTGCAGCGGCTGTGATTAGGACTCTGTAAAGACCAATGCTGTCTGTCTGTGTGTGCGTGTGTCTGTGTGTGTGCATGTGTGTCTGTGTGTGGGTGCGTGTGTGTTTGTGTGTATGTGTGTCTGTGTCAGTGTGTGTGTCTGTGTGTGTGTGTGCGTGTGTGTGTGTGTGTGTGTGTGTCTCTCTCTCTCTCTCTCTCTCTCTCTCTCCCTCTCTCTCTCTCTCTCTCTCTCTCTCTCTCTCTCTCTCTCTCTTTCTGTGTGTCTCTGTGTTTTCTACACCAGCGTCTCTCACAGCCCCAGCACTGCACAATTAACACTCACAGAGGCAAGTCTGTAAACAAGACGCCTCTTTTCAATTAGCACTTAGGAAAACTGTTTCAGAAAATGTCCCAATTAACCCACACAGGCATTCCAGCGCTTTCTGAATTCTTTTCCCTCAGATTGCACCTTTCCCAGCACGCTGCTCGGACTCAGAGACAGCCTGTTCAACCTGTGAAGAGAAAGATCGCTGCAAAACAAGAGCAAAGAGAGACTTCACAGTGTGAACAAACACCACCTCCTCAAGACATCAAACCAGCAACACAGAGGCTCTGTACTAGCAACAGCACACAGGCACATTCAATGGGATGAGCCCCATACTGGGAACACTGTCATGACTGATAGGATCCCAGTGCTATGAGCACACAATCCACATGGCTGGTAATCCACTGCAGTCCCATGATGCCCTATCAGCAGCAGACAGACAGTGTGATAAAGTGTCAGAACCGTTGCACTGTGCAGTGTTTGAAATAGCAATTACACAATTGTCATGAAATTAATCATTTTCATGTCTTGTTCTGTACTGTTTTGGCTACTTTGGAAGTGGCACAAAATAATTTAAAAAAATAAACAAAACTAATCATAAAACATCATCATAAGTCATATTTTTTTATGCACATATTTTGTTTTATCCTACTGTCCTAATCCTTACACATTGCACCATGCTCTAGTGAAATGCACGTTGATGTACAGCGTATGTTTAGTTGTTTGATAACCCTGTGCGCACTCTGTGATGAATCTCTGAACTGGCTCAGTTTTGATGCCTCTGTCTCTATCTGCAGTTTAATCAGCAGTGAAAGGGGTTGAAATCAGCAGCACAGCCGAGCTGCCGCATGTTCAGACGTGGTGTGAGAAGGTGCGTGACCCGTGGTCCAGATGATTAATCATGGAAGTTGCCGGTGACCACGCCCGGTCTCTGAACATGGCTCAGCGGCAGCCCTGGTTAATTGACCCCTCTGCAGTGTGGTAATTAATCACCTCTCTACTGTGTTTCGGTGGGAGAAACAGAGGGAGGGGCTGTCAAGAGTCGGGTTAATAAACGCTTTGCATCTGTTTGGTTAAATACTAAAGCAAGACTGTGGTACCTCCGCTTATCATGAACACACATTCAATACTAGAGGAGGCTCCCTCTAGTGGGGGAGTCAGCTTCCTACAACAATGACATCACATGTTTACATTCGAACGTTCCGGGCCTGTCTGTTGAGAGAGGCAGGAATGAGAGGCCAGCGGCACAGCAATGCACAGCATTGCATCGGTAACCCCAGAGCCTCCCACTCAATCCGTCCTCTCTCACTTTATTAAGTTGCTGTAAGAAATGATCGCCTATAAACAAGAGATGAATGAATTCTAAAAGGAAGTAAATGGGCCCCGAAGTGTATCCCAAAAAATCAGAGTCCTGCATTTAGAGATAGTGATTTACTGTACAGGGTGGGTGTCTATCATTAACCAGCAGTGCCACTGCCTGTCTGCATTGCCATTGCAGTGTCCCTGTCTCTCTGCATTGCCATTGCAGTGCCCCTGCCTGTCTGCATTGCCATTGCAGTGCCCCTGTCTGCATTGCCATTGCATTGCCATTGCATTGCAGTGCCCCTGTCTCTCTGCATTGCCATTGCAGTGCCCCTGTCTCTCTGCATTGCCATTGCAGTGCCCCTGTCTCTCTGCATTGCCATTGCAGTGCCCCCATTGTCTGTCCCTGTCTCTGCATTGCCATTGCAGTGCCCCTGTCTGTCTGCATTGCCATTGCAGTGCCCCTGTCTGTCTGCATTGCCATTGCAGTGCCCCTGTCTGTCTGCATTGCCATTGCAGTAGCCTGTCCTGTGCCCCTGTCTGCCATTGCATGCCACTGTCTCTCCGCCTTGCCATTGCAGTGCCACTGTCTCTCCGCCTTGCCATTGCAGTGCCACTGTCTCTCTGCATTGCCACTGTCGTCAGGCATTGCATTGCGTGCCCCTGTCTCGTCCCATTTGCCATTGCAGACGTCCCTGTAACGTCAGCTTGCCATTTAGCTGCCCCTGGCCGACGTGCCAGTACGGGCCCGAGTCCCTGTAACATTGCATTGCTAAGCCCCGATCTGCATTGCCACTGCAGTTCCCACTGTCTGTCTGTATTGCCATTGTAGTGCCATTGCCATTGCAGTGCCATTGCAGTGCCCCTGTCTGTCTGCATTGCCATTGCAGTGCCCCTGTCTGTCTGCATTGCCATTGCAGTGCCCCTGTCTGTCTGTATTGCCATTGCAGTCTGCATTGCCATTGCAGTGCCCCTGTCTGTGCAGATTATTAAATGTTAGGGCAGTAAGAGGTTTAGGGCGTGTGCCCCCAGACCCCCCCACCTCCAAGGGGATATCCGTCTTTCCTGAGCCCCCCCATCTTCCCAACATGTGGTTTCTCTTTCCGCGTCTCTCAGCAGGAAATGTCAAGACAGCGAGAGAAGGAGAAATGATTTCTCATCCCAAAGGGTATCCCTCGCCATCCGAGGCCCCTCCAAAAATAACTGCACTGCTGAGGAGAGTGGGGGGGGGGATTTTACGTTGTACATTTTACAGTTTTGTGGGTAACACCAGTCTCGTGCCTTCTTTAGTGTGCAATAGTCAAAACGCTGCTCTGCTTGACTTAGTTTCTCCTTGCAGCAATAACATTCAGCGGTGCAATGACCAGGGCGGCGGACAGAGCTCGTGGTCAAACAAGGAAACTGCAGCACAATCCAAAATGTCATGTTCATAATAGAATTACTCAACTAATCCGACTAGCAAATGCTAGAATTAATGGGCTAATCTTAGTTTTCACTTACACAATCCACATGCAGTTGCACGTGGGAAAGAATTTGGCTACAGTTTACTGTGGTATCCCTTGGTAAAAGCACAGCACAGTTCGGACAGAATGGAATTCGGGTGATGCTCCCAATCATGCAGAGGCCCGGCTCCTTTCTTTGACTCTCCTGTGTGGCTTCTATCGACGCATGGCATTCTCTCCCAGTCTGACATTCGGAGTGGGAAACTGAAATCAGTTCAATTCAACGCCACAGTCACACCGTGTCAGAATGGCAGCCGGCTTTTTAAAACAAACACGACTTTTCAGTATTACAAGTAAAAGGGCTCCCCCTAGTGGAGAATACTGAAGGACAACAAAAAGAGGGAACAAGACACTGGCACAGCTTATGAAGAAAACGGAGTTAAATGCTATTAACAGAGAAAGCTTCCATCTTTGGCTTTCTGAAGCGCGCTCCGTCTGGACAAACACACCCTTCTCAGAAACGCGTTGAAAAGCCGGCTGTAGAGATTTGAACCCTTTTCAAAACCAGCACTGCTGTTTTAGATGCAAGTTTACCTCTCAGCCAATGAGCGCTGTGCTGTACACTCCGATACTGAGCGTGTCGGATATGAACCTGCTGAAATATTTGGCATGAAATATCTGGTCCATATGCAACGCTACAGAGTGAAAGGCCTTGTGTGTCAAGCGATGTAACGAGTCCAGTTTAAGCTCTGTCTGAATTATGGTTGTTTTGCATCACCGTAGAGAATGAACTCACCCTGCTTCATAAAGTCGAGTGAAACCTGCTGACTAATGTTAACATACTGAATTCGCATTACACACCGCTTCGCTTTCAGCCAGTAGCACGCCGTGAACCAGAAGCCATTTCAGAGGTGAAACAGTAAACCTGCGAGACAGAAGGCGCGGCTGCTGTTATCTAATTCCAGCAATGAAGATGAATTGTATTTAACCACTAGGTGGCACTGCCGCTCCTGCCCTGTGCTGCGCTGCGCTGGGATGGGCTGGGTTGGGCTGGGCTGGGCTGTACAATCATTAATAGCGATTTTTCGAGAACACGTTGCTGGTAACCCAGGCTCATAACCACGCTCAGGGTAGAATTGCATGAGCCATCTGCTGGCTGGGTGGAACGCTGCTGCAGCAAACTAGTGGTGGCGTCCCCTAGAGGATTCCGCAGGTTAGTCCTTTAACAGAACCAGCACACCCTCACTCTCTGTGTGTGTCCGTGAAGCGCCCAGCCAAGAACAACCTTCTTCCATCAGACAGTCTTTCTGTAAGTTTGCTGAATATTCGTCTGTCAATATGAATAGTTTCCGGTTTTTTTTTTGCTTCTGTTTGGAAAACATGGTCTTGTTGAGGCGAATGTGTTCAGCTTTGCATCGTGGGAAAGAAGTCGACTTCACTGGTAGAGATTACGTTGGTGATGAAGCCTGCAAGCCTCTTCTGCCACACGAAATCTACAAAGACTGATGTGCGTTCTCTCTTTAGATGGGCAGTCTGAGCATACTTCTGAAGCGTCTCTTTCCTGGTACACAAGTGGTGATATTTGCCACAGTCTTTACTGACTGATAAACTCAGACACTCACCCAAAACCTATTTCAAGTTTCACACACACACAAAATAATTATTGTCACCCTTAAACAGAATCAAACAGCAAAAAAATACATCTACAAAATCAGCCATAAACCATTAACTGTTGACAGAAATCATAATTGGACGGCTGGCTTGAAACATTATTTTTGATAGATTTTGAGCAGGGGCATTTACTGCAACTTACCTTCAATGAAAAGTGACCTGAGTCATGTGATGGGGCGCTGGGTCAAGTCTCTCCAAAATCTGGAGGCATATCCATTTTTTAGAGCGCCCCCTGGCTGCTAAACACAATAATTGTTTTGGAAGTTCCTCCCTAGGGGTTGCCCACAAGGATCACGGAAAAATGTTCTAGCTTTATGAGTGAACTAACTCCAAACTTAAAGCCCTTTGAAGCTGTAGCTGCTAGACTAAATTCATTGTAAAGTTTTAAAATGACTTCCCTTGATTTCAATTCAACACTTTTCACAATATATCCGAGCATTGTGTTGGCCTTGTATTATAGCTTCCCCACATTGTCTAGATGAAGACATTTCTGAGTCAGCATAAACCTCTAGGTCTCATAGATCCCTTCTTTAATTGCAGTATCTCCCGTACGGTGTTTCTAATTGATTTTCTTCCTTGTCCTCCGTGATCCTCGGTGCTATCGGGGTCTTTCACTGGAAGCGAATTGAAATGAAACCTTGCCTGTGCTGATATTTCCAGCAGCACCCCTTCGTTGTGGGAACACTGCCGTTTGTCGCATTGTTCACACGGCGTCAAACTCAACCAAGCATCTATTTTTTCACTCAATATCAATAATCCTGCAGTTTAGCATCAAGCTTTCCAAATCCCGAGTCCCTGAATAGGGCGTGGATAGATGCTATCGGCACTACCGCTCACCCTGCAACAGATCAAGGGCACCATTCGCGCGTTAAAGCAGGAACAGCGTTACTGTTTGCACGTGTGCCAGCTTGAGGCAGGACAGCGGCTATGGGGAGGCTTGCCGCCGTCAGGACGCAGACCCGAAGCGCTATCACGTAGCCTTAATAACACACAAGAAAAACACACAAGAAACACAACACAACACACGGGCAAATAAAGAGGCGCCGCGGTCCAAATAAAACGCGTGAAACACACAACGGTAAAGCTTGCGAGTGCAGCAGTAATTCCAGAAGCGGACAGGCTTCTCGCCGGAGCGGGGGAGCGGGGAGAGAGATGGAGAGACAGAGCCACGTCGGGGAGGGGAGGGGAGCCTGCAGCAATCTATTACATTAGCGAGTGCTGTGGCTGTGTGTGTGTGAGAGAGAGAGAGAGAGAGAGAGAGGGAGAGGGAGAGGGAGAGGGGTGTGTGAGGCGTGTCTTACAGCTCTGGGGCTAAAAGAAACCTTCTTTTAAAGGGATAATCTCCGACGAATATATCAGAAATACACGAAATATTTTTTTTTTAAATGGACAGACACGCCCGTGGCATCTCTATTGACTGCTTATTAACATGTCATTAAAGTCCAGCAAATGGTTCATTGCATACCTGTGAAATACAGATTTGCGGCACTCAAAATCAAGCGTGCCCGAAATTTCTATCGGAAAAACAAAACGCCAGTCGATAATGCCACGTGTCTATTTAAATGTTTGCATGGTCATGTGTTTTTACACAACTAGGAATGGTGCAGTACTGCTGACGATGCCTCGGTGACCCCTGGGGACTAAGGAAGCGTGCTGCAGCGGTGTGTGCAGTTAGTGACACGCCGACTCTATGGAGCGGGGCTGTCCTGTTCACCCTAGAAACCCAAGCATTGCCAGCCATGGCAAACACAATGGATCGGGAGCAGATACTAAACCATACAGTGGTCCTGATACGGCAGCACGCTGTCTGTCTGGTACCGCAGTGGGTCCTGTCTGGTACCGCAGTGGATCCTGTCTGGTACCTCAGTGGATCCTGTCTGGTACCGCAGTGGGTTGGCTGTAGCGTGCATTGTTGTGTGTGTTTGTGACATCGTTAACATTGCACCAATGGAAGACACATCCCATTGTTGTGTGTGTTTGTGACATCGTTAACATTGCACCAATGGAAGACACATCCCATTGTTGTGTGTGTTTGTGACATCGTTAACATTGCACCAATGGAAGACACATCCCACTGTTGTGTGTGTTTGTGACATCGTTAACATTGCACCAATGGAAGACACATCCCATTGTTGTGTGTGTTTGTGACATCGTTAACATTGCACCAATGGAAGACACATCCCATTGTTGTGTGTGTTTGTGACATCGTTAACATTGCACCAATGGAAGACACATCCCATTGTTGTGTGTGTTTGTGACATCGTTAACATTGCACCAATGGAAGACACATCCCACTGTTGTGTGTGTTTGTGACATCGTTAACATTGCACCAATGGAAGACACATTCCATTGTTGTGTGTGTTTGTGACATCGTTAACATTGCACCAATGGAAGACACATCCCATTGTTGTGTGTGTTTGTGACATCGTTAACATTGCACCAATGGAAGACACATCCCATTGTTGTGTGTGTTTGTGACATCGTTAACATTGCACCAATGGAAGACACATCCCACTGTTGTGTGTGTTTGTGACATCGTTAACATTGCACCAATGGAAGACACATCCCATTGTTGTGTGTGTTTGTGACATCGTTAACATTGCACCAATGGAAGACACATCCCACTGTTTTGTGTGTTTGTGACATCGTTAACATTGCACCAATGGAAGACACATCCCACTGTTTTGTGTGTTTGTGACATCGTTAACATTGCACCAATGGAAGACACATCCCACTGTTTTGTGTGTTTGTGACATCGTTAACATTGCACCAATGGAAGACACATCCCACTGTTGTGTGTGTTTGTGACATCGTTAACATTGCACCAATGGAAGACACATCCCACTGTTGTGTGTGTTTGTGACATCGTTAACATTGCACCAATGGAAGACACATCCCATTGTTGTGTGTGTTTGTGACATCGTTAACATTGCACCAATGGAAGACACATCCCACTGTTGTGTGTGTTTGTGACATCGTTAACATTGCACCAATGGAAGACACATCCCACTGTTGTGTGTGTTTGTGACATCGTTAACATTGCATTAACATTGCCAATGGAAGACACATCCCACTGTTGTGTGTGTTTGTGACATCGTTAACATTGCACCAATGGAAGACACATCCCACTGTTGTGTGTGTTTGTGACATCGTTAACATTGCACCAATGGAAGACACATCCCATTGTTGTGTGTGTTTGTGACATCGTTAACATTGCACCAATGGAAGACACATCCCACTGTTGCTGCCCTTACCACAGATTCGTGTCCATTGCAGGATCCCTCATATTACACACTGACTCATATTATTCACCTTGTATCTTCTGCTATATATTTTGATATATGGCAAATATGTATACAAAGTCAAATATATAATGAATACATTGGAAATAATAATAATAATAATAATAGAATTGTCACGGGGTTACCTTCTGTAAGGAGGGTAACAAAGCCACCAGGCAAACACTGTTAGCAATTGGAAACGTGTTACCTACCTTCTGTATAACGACAACACCAAGAATGGTGTAGCAATATAACTGGTCACGCTGTTTAAGGGAACATCAATAACCACTGTAGCATGTGGCCTGGGTAATCCTGTGTAGTGGAACATAGAATACGATGGTGACTGCGCATAAGTGGATGAAACTACAGCGAGGCCGCGGTCTGTTCTCATTTTGTCTTTATACGAACCGTTTTATGGTTTCAGTTTAAGATTACTTTTCTGAGTACATTTGCAATAATAATAATAATAATAAAACAATAATAATAATAATAAGAATAATAAGAAGAAGAATAAGAATAAGAATAAGAATACTTTTATTATATTCAAAACCAAAAAACGCGCATCCGACACCTGCTCAGGTACATCAGACAGCCGTCACGTGGCCTAATTGTTGTGACGTTTTTCGTATTCTTTCCGGTGGTGGTGGTTAATTTGTGGCGGTTCGGGTTTGAAGTTTAGCGCCGCTGCTTTTCTCATTTTGTATTATGCTGTTTTTAACGCTTATGGTTTTATTTTTTGCTATCATTCAGAGGATGCGTTGCAAGCCCGAACAGCAGACAGAAAGGAGTCCTTTGACTCGAGGTATGTAAAGTTTATTTGCATTCGTTTCTATAGATGAAGTTCGAGACGAAAAAAACGGCGCTGCACAAAGTCCTTTATTACAGTCACAGCCGCGGTTATTCTGTTCAAGTATAATCACAGTTACAATTATACTGCAGTCATTAACAGTGCAGCTTGGAGCAGTTACACTACAAAGAGATCTAACCAATTACACACATTAACATGCTACTGTAATTTAAACAATACATCTACAAACTCTAACCACTGAGCTACTCAAACCCACTGCCTTCCACACTGCAGCCCAACACTAACCACTGAGCTACTCAAACACACTGCCTTCCACACTGCAGCCCAACACTAACCACTGAGCTACTCAAACACACTGCCTTCCACACTGCAGCCCAGCACTCTAACCACTGAGCTACTCAAACCCACTGCCTTCCACACTGCAGCCCAGCACTCTAACCACTGAGCTACTCAAACCCACTGCCTTCCACACTGCAGCCCAGCACTCTAACCACTGAGCTACTCAAACCCACTGCCTTCCACACTGCAGCCCAGCACTCTAACCACTGAGCTACTCAAACCCACTGCCTTCCACACTGCAGCCCAGCACTCTAACCACTGAGCTACTCAAACCCACTGCCTTCCACACTGCAGCCCAGCACTCTAACCACTGAGCTACTCAAACCCACTGCCTTCCACCCTGCAGCCCAGCACTCTAACCACTGAGCTACTCAAACCCACTGCCTTCCACACTGCAGCCCAGCACTCTAACCACTGAGCTACTCAAACCCACTGCCTTCCACACTGCAGCCCAGCACTCTAACCACTGAGCTACTCAAACCCACTGCCTTCCACACTGCAGCCCAGCACTCTAACCACTGAGCTACTCAAACCCACTGCCTTCCACACTGCAGCCCAGCACTCTAACCACTGAGCTACTCAAACCCACTGCCTTCCACACTGCAGCCCAACACTAACCACTGAGCTACTCAAACACACTGCCTTCCACACTGCAGCCCAACACTAACCACTGAGCTACTCAAACCCACTGCCTTCCACACTGCAGCCCAACACTCTAACCACTGAGCTACTCAAACCCACTGCCTTCCACACTGCAGCCCAGCACTCTAACCACTGAGCTACTCAAGCCCACTGCCTTCCACACTGCAGCCCAGCACACTAACCACTGAGCTACTCAAACCCACTGCCTTCCACACTGCAGCCCAGCACTCTAACCACTGAGCTACTCAAACCCACTGCCTTCCACACTGCAGCCCAGCACTCTAACCACTGAGCTACTCAAACCCACTGCCTTCCACACTGCAGCCCAGCACTCTAACCACTGAGCTACTCAAACCCACTGCCTTCCACACTGCAGCCCAGCACTCTAACCACTGAGCTACTCAAACCCACTGCCTTCCACACTGCAGCCCAGGACTCTAACCACTGAGCTACTCAAACCCACTGCCTTCCACACTGCAGCCCAGCACTACAACCACTGAGCTACTCAAACCCACTGCCTTCCACACTGCAGCCCAGCACTCTAACCACTGAGCTACTCAAACCCACTGCCTTCCACACTGCAGCCCAGCACCCTAACCACTGAGCTACTCAAACCCACTGCCTTCCACACTGCAGCCCAGCACTCTAACCACTGAGCTACTCAAACCCACTGCCTTCCACACTGCAGCCCAGCACTCTAACCACTGAGCTACTCAAACCCACTGCCTTCCACACTGCAGCCCAGCACTCTAACCACTGAGCTACTCAAACCCACTGCCTTCCACACTGCAGCCCAGCACTCTAACCACTGAGCTACTCAAACCCACTGCCTTCCACACTGCAGCCCAGCACTACTCTAACCACTGAGCTACTCAAACCCACTGCCTTCCACACTGCAGCCCAGCACTACAACCACTGAGCTACTCAAACCCACTGCCTTCCACACTGCAGCCCAGCACTACAACCACTGAGCTACTCAAACCCACTGCCTTCCACACTGCAGCCCAGCACTACAACCACTGAGCTACTCAACTGGACAGTGAACAGCTGAACTGGAGTTCTGATATTTTGGTTTTTATAGATGCTTTGAATTGCTCGGGGAGGATTTGCCTTGCTTGAATATTCTTTCGAAACATTTCGCAGAGTATTTTGAGGTAAGTGTGGGTCCTGCATGCTTCAGCAGATCTGCAGCCTGCAGTATTTCTGTTGTTCATCTCTCTTAACCCAGTGGAGCTGTCCACTTCCTGCTGGAGGAATGCAACCGTTCTCTTCACATTGACCTCTCACATAAATGGCTGCCATGTTTTGGTCATGTGACTCTTTAGCCTTCTGCTTTATAGAGATGTTTGAGTTCTGGTCTGAATATTTGGCACTCTGCTGTATTCTGTGATTTTTCTCAATTAAGTTCCATTACTGGCGTTGTCCAGTTAAGATTAACACCTTCACCGCCACGCTGTTTTTATCTCTGTCCGTATCAGTGATAGAGACCGCACGCTTTGAGATGGTGTCTTCATAGTGGGCACACAGTTTTCTGATACCCTCAATCAAGGTTCCATTACAGGTGCATTGTGTTTCATTGCCTGTTGCTGTAACCTCTGTACCCATAGCAGTTCATTCAGAGATGCCCTTCTCTTTAGGTTATATGCACAGGTATCCTTCTCTTTTCTTCTCAAAAAGCCCCCTGTTTGGGTCTTTCTGGCATTGAACTGCATGTTTTTGGTGGGCAGTGCCCGGGCCTTTTCCCTGCACGCAGGCGCAAAACAGTTCAAGACATAAGCGGCTGTGTTCTTGCCTTGGAAATCCGGTTCTCAGGAAAGTGGATCTGAGCGTGCGGTTCCTGTGCGCCTTCATGTGAGTGTTTCAATCCACTGCTGCATTTCTGACTCATTGCTCAGTACATTCTAACCAGACCCTTCAATCAATCATTGAAGCAGCTCTTTTTTTCATTCTGTATGGTTGGATTATTTAGACAGAGCGGGGACCCGCTGGAAGCATTGCCTCCGTTGACCAGCGTCTCGTTTGCAAGGGGGTCCCGGGGGGAAGCAGGCAGTACAGTGATCGGGGTTCACAATCGGATGACAATACCACTGATCAGTACACCTGGAGGGTCGCATTGCCCCCACCCCCTTTCCAGTTAACCAACCAGCAGCTTTCCCCCAATTGACTGACATGCCAGTTTAAATGACAATAAGTGTGAGAGCAATTAACGAAGCAAGCTGAGCACCGCGATGAACACAAAACTGATGCTTCACACATTCATGCAGCAACCGGAGAACACCATTTAGTGCTATTTACAATCTCAGCGCCAGCCTTAATCAGACCGCTCAACAAGGGTCTATTGCAGTGATCTACGCCGTGGCGGATCTAAATAGCGCTGCTGTCTAACTGTCTGTTCATCCAGATAGGGTTCTCCAAGGATTCCTAACAACATTAATACATGCATTTAAAATCAAGCTCCACCACTGTTCAGATCATTATAAAACAAGAGCCACAGCGGCACTCAAAACACATTTTAGTATATTCATTTTTTTACATGTTCCAATATTCTTTCAAAATTCCAATTTTCTATGTGTTTTCGTTTTGAAAAATCGTGCAATACTGCTCAATGGAATTGCCTTCCAGAACAAGGGAACAGAGGTATATCAATGCGCTCGCCTGTGCAAATCCCCTCTGATTTATTCTGGCAAACGGGAAATTGCTCATTTTTATCACCCGCTACACTTCAAGCGTTGTGTGTTGCAACATTACAGAACCTTTGCAGCTAAACTGGGCACGGTGTGTCTTAAACAGATCACAGAGACAAATGATATAAATGCAGCCTGCTGCTTTGATTTCTGTGTTACACAGCCTGGCTGCTCATTCACTCTCCCTCTCTCTGCTGTGCCTTTTTATTGGCTCTGAAATGAGCATTGAATGAGAGAGAGAGAGAGAGAGAGAGAGAGAGAGAGAGAGAGAGAGAGAGAGAGAGAGTGTGATATTAGGGAATTTTTCCCTGCATCAGCAGCATTGCAGTGAGAGAGCGAGAGAGAAAGAGAGAGAGAGAGAGCGCTAGCGGAAGATCCATTGCAAACCGGCTAGCAGGTAAAGCTCATCTCCTCTCTCTTGCACACACAACAGGCAAGGTAGAGAGAAATACAGCGCCAGGATCCCTACTGCCTGCCTGCCTGCCTTCCTGCCTGCCTGTGCAAAAGCAGGATTTTGTGTTATTGAATTATCGAAATTATTGCACACTGCAGCTGCTTGAGAAAAAGTCAGCAGCAGTACGTAGTGGTAGAGCGCTAGAGAGAGAGAGAGAGAGAGAGAGAGAGAGAGAGAGAGAGAGAGCGAGCACACATTGTTGTGAATTATGTATAGCCCTGGAATGACTCTGGCGCATACAGCACCTTTAGCATCCTGGAGCAGAAGCATGGAGGCATTGTGCTAGGAGGAGAGAAAAAGTGAATTAGATAATTTTTCTTTCTTTCGGTGGAGTGTGGGAGAGAGAGAGAGAGAGCGGCTTTGAGCTCCCTGGAGCGCACCTGTCTTCGTTCTCTCCCATTGATGTGTTTATTGCCCCTCCACTGGGAAGGGGACAGGGTCTGCCGGCAGCATGGCACAAGCAGCAAAGCATCTCCGCAAGAACAAAGATATCGAGGCTCAAGCCGCTCAGGAGCTCAAAGAGAAGGAGGACGAGAAGAAGACCCGGCAGAACCGATCCCGGGACCGCAGACGCAAGGTAGGGAGCCGAGGGGCTGGGGGAGGGAGCAGGGGTATTACACTGTTTATTAAAGATTGTGGGTCGTTCCTTCTCCTGTGATCGGCGAGGTCAAGGGACGTCCTTAACTCTTTCCGTTCTGGAGCGGAAGGTGTTCCAGCCAGGCTGTAATCTCCAAGTGGAAATAAATTGCTATCGATCATTTTAGACTTGACATGAGGCTGGAGCCGTGCTGGAGAGGCAGCTGCACAGGGAGCTGTACCCAGGATCAGAGGGGGTTAGCAGGGGCAGGGAGTGTGGATTTGGAGGGTCCCAGTCTGGCCTTGCTTACTGTGGAACCTGAAATCACCATGATGGCTCCAAATGGAGCTGATATGTGTTTGGTACAAAACAAGGCAAGAGATCCTGGTTTGAATCCTCGGGTTGGGACTGAGTGTGTGTGTGTGTGTGTGTGTGTGTGTGTGTGTGTGTGTGTGTGTGTGTGTGTGTGTGTGTGTGTGTGTGTGTGTGTGTGTGTGTTGTGTGTGTGTGTGTGTGTGGCACAGCGGTTCGAGCTGAGGTACGATCTGGGTTCAAAGCCCACTGACCAGCTGTGTGTGTCATAAGGTTGTAAAACTGGGTCTGAGCATCATAGTTAAGCTCGCCTGCATTGGAATAGCTTCACAAATGAATGTGCAGGGATGCTGGGTGCAGAGGAGTGAACGGTGAAGTGCTGTACAGCGCTGGGCAAGCGTTTTGCTTCACTTTGAATTTTAGGATTGAAACATTCATAAAAAAAAAAAATAGAATAATAATTAATGAACATAAATTTGATCTTTTTACATAATGTCATGTAATCAAAGAAACTACAAAATGATATTGCAAAAGTCTTCCGGGAAGCCATCATAGTAGTACAGTAGTATTTCATGTGAGATTTCGAAATGTCACGTTTTTCACTTCTTAGGAAATATATGGGAAAACTGCAATGTGCAATTCAATACGTTAGCGCAGTGTTATTCAGCAGGTTTCATTCGACTTCATGAAGCAAAATGAGTTCATTCTGTAGGGGGATACGAAAGCTTTGTCTGCAGCTGTAGGTGGGACTGTGCTTGGCTTGTAAGATGGTTGGTTGGGGTACAGGTTTGCGTGCCATGGTGTGCATGCCAGCTGCCAGTTCTATCCCACTGCTTGGGTCAGTGTATTCCGGGCATGGAGAGCTGCAACTCCCTGGCGCTGTCATTCCCGAGACGTCTAGTTGACGTTAAACCTGATCCCAGTCTCAAAGTACAGGAATTCCTTATTTATTCAATTTGTTTTTAAAGGAGTAGTGTCCCAAATAAGGATTCCTGAGATCGTAGAGACCAGGTCTGTGTAAGTTTCAACGTTGTGATGTTCTGTAAAACTGCGACACCCCAGCACATGCATTTTGTTTTCAAACAGGCTGCAGTGAACTACAGGGACTGCATTGTATCGAGGGGTTCCGTCATGTTTTAACCTGAGAGAGCAGTCGCCTGAACTCCGCTCACAGAATATCGAGAGGTTTAGGAACCCCAGGAGGGGCTGTCCTGTTCTCTTTTATAATCTGACTGCGCTGGAACCAGAGTCAGGATGGATACGTAAAGAGTTGGATGAATTGAATCCTGGTTTATAAACCATTACGCACAGCTGTAGCAGTTACTGTATGCACACAGCTCTTGTTTTGAGATTCATCTTTTATTAGGGAGCTCCCCTAAATTTAGAAAGATGCTTGTGACAGCGGTCTGCCGTGTGGGTGCGTGCATTCACTGCTGAGTGACAGGCAGGAGATCCAGACAGAGTTTGAAGCTGATACGCCCCCCCGCAGGCAAACAGGATTTATTTACATATCAACACACTGAACAGCTCGCGTGACACGGCCAGCGCTGGGAACGCACACAACACAGCGTACAAAAACTGTGGAAGGATCTACACTCTCTGATCTAATCTTCTCTGTTCAATAATAAACTAACGTTGCACAAGAGCTTGATGGTGTGACATCAGGGCAGTGAATTGTGACTTTGAGATGTCAGAACAGGACATGATGGCTGCAGTTATAGGTCCTAGTCCTGTAATGTGGACGAGCGTACAGATCTGAAAACAAACACAAGCCAGCCAAAACGTTATAGAAATTGTTTTTCCTTTTAAAATCTTTGAGCCCTGACTGCTACGTATTCATTGACAGTCCTGCAATAAATAAGAATACAGACGTTATTCTCTCAACTTACCGTGTCATCCGCTGGCATCTCTCCCCCTCTCTTCTCTCTCTCCCCCTCTCTGTCCCCTCTCTCCCACTCTCCCCCTCTCTCCCCCCTCTCTCGCCCCTCTCTCTCTCCCCTCTCTCTCTCTGTCTCTGCTCTAGCCCTCGTTGCAGCTCCTCAGTCTCTCAGTGAAGCAGTGGAGTGTGTGTGAGCTGATTGCATAAACACAGCCCTTTCCAGGGCCGTACACAACTTGGCAGCCTATTTTTAATCCAAGCAACTCAGGAGCTGAATCTGGAGTCTGGCAATAAGCAGATATGGGCTGAGTATTACTTTAAGGCTTTGTTGAATGAGCTATTTATTGAGTTACTGAGTTATTTATTGAGTTATGTATTCATGTATTAACAGCAGTGCTTAAAAGGGAGCTGAATAGTTGGATCAAAATCAATCAATCAATCAATCAATCAATATTTATTTTATATAGCACCTTTCCTAGAGGAGCACCTAGCCCTAACCTTGACATGTTCATACTGTGGCAGCCATCGCAGGAACATCACCCCGACTCCCTGCATGCTCTTGTGGTTCTGAGCTCCCTGCATGCTCTTGTGGTTCTGAGCTCCCTGCGTGCTCTTGTGGTTCTGAGCTCCCTGCGTGCTCTTGTGGTTCTGAGCTCCCTGCGTGCTCTTGTGGTTCTGAGCTCCCTGCGTGCTCTTGTGGTTCTGAGCTCCCTGCGTGCTCTTGGCTCCATCCAGCTCCTAGCGGGAAAGGTGAAGAAATGCAGGCGGCCTGCTGGAGGGCTCTGAAAGCAGTCCGTTTCCACTTAGAATGAAAATCCCAACATCCGTTCAAATTCCTGAACTGGGGAGGCTGGCGGAAGGTACAAAGGGCATCAACACCCCTGTTGTGTACAGGGACTGTGCTCCAGCAGAACAAGAACCACAGCCACTGGACAAACGCTCCAGCTAATGAAATCGTCAGTGTTATTGAAACTAGAAGAGACTGAGTCAAGCAGAACAACATTTAGTCTTGCTGAAAGTTGTAGAAATCCAGATTGTCTAGCTTTTTTGAAATCTCAATCAGAATGTGGAATGTGAATTTACCATACATATATATATATGTGTGTGTGTGTGTGTGTGTGTGTGTGTGTGTATATATATATATATATATATACAAGATAAGATAAGATAGTAACACAATATGTGGTATACTAACAAAGTCTCCACCATGGTAAATCTACGATGAGACAGGTTATGTAATCAAAACACGTCTCGACCCGTTAAATTTAAAGTAGTTCCCGACCTAACATTAACTATGCTCCCGGTCTTTCTTCTTTGATTTTAGAAACCTCTTAATTATCGAGCCGTTACATAAAGGAGACGCACACACACCACACCTATGTAATATATATATATATATATATATATATATATATATATATATATATATATATATATATACACACACACTTTGAAACGTTCTCGCAAGAGCGAGATCTACAATTACAAGAGATCTTTACCTCCAATGTATTTTCTATTTCAAGAAACAATTAGACTGTATTAGTGTGGACCTGTTCTAGATCTAGATTTCAGTCTGCAGGCAGTCATTTGAGTTTTATTTGACAGTACCCTGTTTTGAATGAGATGCATGACACTGTGTAGTATAGATTAGTGCTAGCGTGTACTGTATATAAATATGGGCCACATCGTTTACTGCAGGCACACAGTGACCCCCCCCCCCCCCCCTCTAACAGTCTGACCTAACCAGCAGATCAACAGAGTGGGTTAAGTGCCCCCCCACCTCTCCCGAATCCTTCCTGTTCAGTAAATCACTCGGTGTAGAGATGGCAGTCAGAGCCACACTAATGTGGGTTTGAATCTTCTGTGCTGGAGCCCAGAGGCATTACACCTGGACTCGCGTACAAGAACAGACTTCCAGACAGAGCCAGCCAGCCAGAATAGACAGACACGCACGCACGCACACACACACACACCACATGCACGCACACACACACACACGCACGTACACACTCACGCACGTACACACAACACACGCACACACACACACACACACACACACACACACACACACACACACGTGCACTCACCGGTCCAACGAGACAACAGTCGAGCAATCATTTCAGCTTGTGTCTTCCTCGTTCTTCTTTGTGTGTGTCTGTCTGTCTGTCTGGCAGTCATGTCGTATGTCTTTCTACCTCTTTACAGGCAGACGGTTGTGGCTGATTATTGAGCGCTAAGCTGAGTCCACTAAACTCATTACAGCTGTGTGTCTCTCGCACGCTGCCTGGACCCTCAGGGTGAAGACAGTGGCTCTGTTGTGGACTCTCTTGTCTCGGTCTCTCCCCTCCTGCCATGGAGACTCTGTTCGGATCGCTCCTTTCCGAGGCTTCATTCATTCATCCCCTTCGTTTACACATCGACTCTCCCTTCTATTTTTCTTTATTCCTCCCTATCTCTCCCTCTCTCTCGTCTACCGTCGCTCTTTCTCTCCCCATCCTCTCTGTTTCCTATTTTCCTTCCCCCTCCCCTCTGTTGTGTCGGTGTGCGGTGAATGAAACACTAGCTATGCTGAGGGTCTGAGAGTGAGCGAGTGAGGGGCTGTGTGCAGAGATAGGACCTGGAGCAGCGGGTCTAAATAAAGCCCAAGCCACAGTCCTACCCAGATATCCCTCTTCACGAAATCCAACAGAGTCGCTCACTAGACGCCTGGCCACGAGGAACATGGAGTGAGCACTTTTGGCTATGGAATGAAATCCTGTAAATTCGGGCTGAAATAAAGAATTCTGCTTCCAAATCCACCTGTTTTTATATCCAGCGTTAGTTGTGGAAAAAAATAAAGGGTGGAAATTTTGTTTGTGGACGTGTTGCGGTACTGTGCGTGGCTCGCTGTTGTCAATAAGGCTGCAGGAGTGCTGCACTGTGCAGTATCTGCTCCCAGTCCATTGTGTTGAAATGGTTGGTTCTGCGGTGCTCTGCTGATGGTCCTGCTAGCCGGGGTGCTGCAGGGGAACGCACTGGGCTTGTATTTACACTGTGAAGTCTCTGGATCCGGTCGGACAGCCTCTTTCTGTGTAAACCAGAGCAATGCCCTCTGGGTGTGAAATGTTTCTCTCGTTTCTCGCTCATGCACCAGGGACAGGGCAGTGCTGAGGTGGACGTTTTCCAAGCAATGTTATTCATCTCTGTGGCGCTTTCGCAGAACGCAAGCAAGGTCTGCCAGCATCATGTGTGGATCTGTCCTTCGGATGAGACATTAAACTGAGGTCCTCTTGCAGGCGACTGCAGAGTTCACCCCCTAGCCTCCAGGTTAGTCACGGGGTTCGCTTGTTCCACACGTACAGGAACTAAAAGAAAACTGTGTTTTTGTAAACTTTATTTAAGGAGTTAGCATATAAAGTGTGTGTGTGTGCGTGTGTCTGTGTGTGTCTCAGTGTTTGTGTCTGTGTGTGTGTGTGTGTGTGTGTTTCTGTATGTACCTGTGTGTGTCTCTGTGTGTGTGTGCGTGTGTGTGTGTGTGTGTCTGTGTGTGTCTCTGTGTTTGTGTGTGTGTGTTTCTGTATGTACCTGTGTCTCTGTGTGTGTGTGTGTCTTTGTGTGTCTCTGTGTGTCTGTGTGTGTATGTATGTGCGTGTGTCTGTGCGTGCCTGTGTGTGTCTCTGTGTTTGTGTCTGTGCGTATCTGTTTCTGTATGTACCTGTGTGTGTCTCTGTGTGTGTGTGTGCGTGCATGTCTGTGTGTGTCTCTGTGTTTGTGTCTCTGTGTGTGTGTTTGTATACCTGTGTGTATCTGTATGTGTAGTAGCTATTGAAGGGTGCTGGTATATTACAAACTAGTCTGGTTATAACCAGTAAGACACCAGTAAGTCCTCTCTGATCCCCGACTGCCTTCCAGGACCTTGTGCATTCAGGGAGGGCTGTGTGTTTCATTCTGTTATGTTCGTCACGTTCGCAAAACGATCCATTTTTTTTATTTCTGACAAATTGACGCATCAGCAGAATAACGCTTTGGGGGGGTGGGTGAGAAAGAGAGGAGAAGCATCGTTATAGAGGACAAATCTCCCTGTGTACCTGCGAGCGACGGAGGAGAGGCTGGGGGGAGCTGTCTCCTCACTCCCATTGCAGGGTCACATTTCGGATTACAACGTACTCTCCCTCTGACTGTGGCTCTAGGCGAGTCGCACAGTTCAATGCAGGTCTGAAAGAACAAGATCTCCTGCCTGTCTCGCAGTTTGAAAGGCTTTGGGTTAAACACAGCTTTCTCAACGTGGGTTTGTTATTATTTATCCCAGACCAATTTCATTTCAGACTAAGTTTACGTTACAGTGTAGAAATGTGTTTAACCCTTGTGTGTGTGAGAGAGAGAGAGAGAGAGAGAGAGAGAGAGAGAGAGAGAGAGAGACAGAGAATGAGTGAATGAGAATGTCTTTGTGTGAGTGTTACCCTTGTATATGAAACCTGATCCCTGCTCTGTTTCCTTGGCGGATGCTAACGATCTCAGAGCCTCCTTTGACCTCCTGAATCATCAATATCCCCGAGCTGGAGCAGAGAGTGGAGAGCGGCTCTGTGCTGTGATATCATGAGCGGCTCTGCTGTGTTATCATGAGCGGCTCTGCGCTGTGATATCATGAGCGGCTCTGCGCTGTGTTATCATGAGCGGCTCTGCGCTGTGATATCATGAGCGGCTCTGCGCTGTGTTATCATGAGCGGCTCTGCGCTGTGATATCATGAGCGGCTCTGCGCTGTGATATCATGAGCGGCTCTGCGCTGTGATATCATGAGCGGCTCTGCGCTGTGATATCATGAGCGGCTCTGCGCTGTGATATCATGAGCGGCTCTGCGCTGTGTTATCATGAGCGGCTCTGCGCTGTGATATCATGAGCGGCTCTGCGCTGTGATATCATGAGCGGCTCTGCGCTGTGATATCATGAGCGGCTCTGCGCTGTGATATCATGAGCGGCTCTGCGCTGTGATATCATGAGCGGCTCTGCGCTGTGATATCATGAGCGGCTCTGCGCTGTGATATCATGAGCGGCTCTGCGCTGTGATATCATGAGCGGCTCTGCGCTGTGTTATCATGAGCGGCTCTGCGCTGTGATATCATGAGCGGCTCTGCGCTGTGATATCATGAGCGGCTCTGCGCTGTGTTATCATGAGCGGCTCTGCGCTGTGATCTCATGAGCGGCTCTGCGCTGTGATATCATGAGCGGCTCTGCGCTGTGTTATCATGAGCAGCTATGACTAAGATGCGAGCAGTTGAAACGAGGCACCCGGGAGCAAGCGGCTGGGTTTGTCATTTTCTACAGTCATTTTCAGACGATCACACGACAGGGCTGGCTTTACGACAGCACCGCCGCCCCCTGCTGACCGGGTTTATTAATTACAGAATACTTTAGACATGAATGCGCTGCACTGAAGTGCGGCAGAACTCCGTCCATAGTGATTCTGGTATCTCTGTGCAGCTCTTGAGCAGCGTGGCCTCGCTGGGGGAGAGGGCGGCGGCGAAGGGGTTAAACCTGGAGAGTGTGCGGGCGAGGCAGGGAGAGAGAGAGCGCATTTAATGCCTCTCTGCATTTTTTGTTACGCAGAGTCCTAAATTATTCATAGGGTTAAGGGTTTCTTTACTCATTCAGGCAGCGGAGCCTGGGAGTGAAAACAGGAGAGAGAAAGAGGGAGAGAAAGAGACAGAAATAGGGGAGAGATTTTTTTTTTTCTTGTCCTCACTGCGATGCGACACTGCTGAGTTTTTATTACGGGATGCCGCAGTTTTCTTTTAGATCGAGAGGAAAGCGCGCACAGGCTCCTCTGTATATCCCAGCTGTGCTAGCAGAGCCCCGGGGAGGTCTCTCTGTCTCCTGTGCTCGCTTGGCAGGGTCTCCAGGTTGCAGGACTCGGCGGTGTTCACGTTTCATATCCCGTACCGTGCCGCTGGAGGGCGCTCTTTCTACCTGCAGTTCGGGGGGTCGTCGAATTACTGTCATTCCCGGCCATTCGTTCCAGCGAGTGTCATCAACGTTACCATAAAAACACCGACGCGACACAAGTTTCCAAGTAGGGCAGGTTTACTATTAAAGAATCACTCACGCAGCGACCATCTGCTGGCTGCCCCGAACTCCGAGCTGCGTGTCTGTGATGCCTCTGCATGACTCAATATGAGATGTCCTGCACCCGAGTCTGTGCCCGCTGTTATGTTATAGACTGGCAACTACTGTGCTGAACCGATATGCGATTATAATATCTTTTTCATTACCTATAAATATTAATACGTGCAGTCCCGTCCACTTTAATGTACAGTATCCTATAAAAATGATGGTCGCTTTTTTTTTTTTTTTTTTTTTTTTGACGGTTCCAATATTTCTGGGATGGCTTTCAAAGCACCCCTCTAATCGCCGTGGCAACATGACAAACAGAAATCCGATCAGGAATGAGTGTCCTGCATCCGCTAACCCTGCCGCTGGATATGCAACGGGCAAAGGCATTAACAACGCGTCCAGCTTCCAGCTCATTAATATCCAAGCAGCTCATTAATATCCAAGCAGCTCATTAATATCCAAGCAGCTCATTAATATCCAAGCAGCTCATTAATTCATCATTTGTCCGGGTGGGGAGCATATGCTCCAGCGAACTGCTTAGAAACACTGAAGAAGTTTAACTGGCAGTTAGATGCTCTGGGGTCTATAGTGTACGGTAGATCTGGCCAGCCTAGTTAATAATGTACAGTAGATTTGGGCAGGCTGGTGTCTGTCGGGCGCTCACTCGATTTAAGCACCCTGCAGACTCCCTGGCGTTTCAGATGGCAGAAGGTATTCTTTATTAGGGCCCTCTTGTGGTTTCAAACAGAACTACACCCCGCGGAGCTGACTGGAAAGTTTGCTCAAGTCTCAAACCGTCCCGCCCCCTAACTTGTTTAGACGAGCGCGTTTATAATGTGCAGAAGGTGCGAGGGTGTATATTTAGCCGTGTTTCAAGGGTTGCATGTTCATGCATAATGTTTTTACTATCACTGCAAAGATCCTAAAACAGTGCGAGTAAGAGCAGGCTTTACCAAGAGTACCTGTAAGCAGGAGAGATGCAACACTGTAACTTGAGAGAACACTCTGGAATGAAAAGAATTAATATTTTATAAGTTTGTTTCAGAAAAAAAAAAAAACTATTTATTTTTTATTGAATTATTTATTTCAAATCCATTTTCTTCCGTTCAAAATGGTCCCTCGTTAAGCGACCCTTTTGAACTGCATCCCGGTAGAAATCCTCCAGCTCTGTATGAGATTTAAATAGGAACGGTGAACTAGGACGCGGAATGTAGCTGCTTGCTTTCCACTGTATTGAATGTATTATGCGCTGGTTTTTTTACTGTATAACCTGTATTATACATGAGAGAAAAAAAAAGGACGGATGGATTTACATCATGTGGAAAAGTTTGGTGCAGAGCAGGTGCGTGTGTGTGTGTGTGTGCGTGCGTGCGTGCTTGTGTGCATGTGCATGTGTGTGTGCATGTGTGTGTGTGTGCATGTGCATGTGTGTGTGCATGTGTGGTGTGTGTGTGTGTGTGTGTGTGTGTGTGTGTGTGTGTGTGTGCGTGTGTGTGTGTGTGTGTGTGTGTGTGTGTGTGTGTGTGTGTGTGTGTGTGTGTGCCCTCAGCCGACAGTGACACACAGATTTCATTAGGAAGCCGTTTCCCTGCCCTGCACGCAGTCTGAGCTCCAGGCTCACAGAGATCTCTGCAAGGTGACGCACGCAGCAGGTAGGGGTGACCTGCGCTGCAGGATCCTGACTGCGCCTCGGCACACACAGCGCTGCAGATGGGGAAACGGAGGTGAAACTAAACAGCCGTCACAGAGACAGATTTCGCAAATGGTACACAAACAGCTGTCAGAGTGTTTCACATCACCTCGCTTATCTTGGATTTGATGCCAAGTGCTTCCAGTACCGCTCTGAGACCGGAGAGCGTGTTTGCAGATGCCTCCGCAGAAAAGCTTTTACTGTAGCATTTTCAGCGTCATTTCAGTTGTAAAGATATATTGGAGGTGTTTGTCATTTTCTGTCATTTTCAGGATAGAAGCCATTCTTACCTTCCGAAGGCAGCCTGTTTCTGCACTGGTCAGGGTTATTACGGTCACCAGCATAGCCTGTAGGGGGGGGGGTTCTATAGTATTCCCCTGGTGCGCAGGTCCTGTAAAGGGTTGTGTTAGTAAGGGGCTGGGGGACCCCCATGGAGACTGTGTGTTACAGTATGTAGCACAAGGGCTCAGCAGCACAGCTCCGCGGTGATATCAGCGTCTCCAGGAGTCCCACTGCTGATCCTGACTGACAGGACAGAGGCTTCAGGGTAATGGGATCAGGAGCGCCAGGGTCGAACAGGGGGTGAAGCAGGGCCTGTCTCTTCCTGTTCACCGTGTTTGTCTGGGTTTGCACCGTGCCAGTCGTTTCGAGGGATCTTTGAGAACTGCCTGCTCGTCCGGATGGCTCTTTGGGTTCTGCAGGAAATTATCCATACAATCCAAGAGAAACGCGAGGAGGGAGCGAAATGAAATTACAAAATGCACGTCGTCACAGGCTCTGAAAGGGTTAATAATGCACTAATATGATCGCAGCGATCCGGCTGTCAAACTATAAGATGAACTCTACCGACTCTAACCGCTGTTTTGTAATGCGAAAAACATTGTCTGATTTGTGTGTGTGTGTGATGTGTGTGTGTGTGTGTGTGTGTGTGTGTGGGGGGGGGGGGGGGGGGGGGCTCATTTGCTTACAAGGTGATGTTGCTTACCAGGTGATTTTAAAACGATATTGCTGAGGTAACACTTGTGAACCTCCTGGCTATTGCGTTTGAAGCGAAGGAGGACGCGTCACTTTGGTGAGAGGGGAGAGAGGGAGGGGGGAGAGAGGGGGAGGGGGGAGAGGGAGAGAGAGAGGGGAGAGGGGGAGAGAGAGAGAGAGGGAGGGAGAGAGAGAGAGAGGGGGAGAGAGAGGGGAGGGGGGATCATTAGCTAATCCCAGGTGGGTTACAATTAGCCTGGGATAGCAGTAAAATACTCTTCTCTAAACCAGCCCCACAGAGCTCTCACGCTAAAGAGGTTTCCTTAAACAGGCTTAAAATAGACTGTTAACAAACAGTAAAGCATCCAGCCAGCTCTCTGCAGAAGCCTGAAAATGGCAGGGCAGTGTGGTCTAGTGGTTAGAGCTGAGAGACTGGGAGGGAGTGTGGTCTAGTGGTTAGAGCTGTGGGACTGGGAGGGAGTGTGGTCTAGTGGTTAGAGCTGTGGGACTGGGAGGGAGTGTGTGTGGTCTAGTGGTTAGATCTGTGGGACTGGGAGGGAGTGTGGTCTAGTGGTTAGAGCTGTGGGACTGGGAGGGAGTGTGGTCTAGTAGTTAGAGCTGTGGGACTGGGAGGGAGTGTGGTCTAGTGGTTAGATCTGTGGGACTGGGAGGGAGTGTGGTCTAGTGGTTAGATCTGTGGGACTGGGAGGGAGTGTGATCTAGTGGTTAGATCTGTGGGACTGGGAGGGAGTGTGGTCTAGTGGTTAGATCTGTGGGACTGGGAGGGAGTGTGATCTAGTGGTTAGATCTGTGGGACTGGGATGGAGAGTGATCTAGTGGTTAGATCTGTGGGACTGGGATGGAGAGTGATCTAGTGGTTAGATCTGTGGGGCTGGGTAATGGGCAATTTCTCCTTCATATAAATTAATTTTAATTGATTGCTCACTCAAGTTAGATTTAAACTGATTACTTTTAAACTGATGAATTGCTTCAGCTCGAGTTTATCATGCAGCTTTATTCTAATTGAGTTTCTTGTTATTTTTTTCTTTACTCGTTAAAATATTTTTCCACCAGGCGCTAGGCAGCGACCAGGATCAAACTTTAAACAGTGCGCAGCTTCAGTATCCCCCTGGTAAAAGCACAGCATAGTGTGTGTGAAGTGTGTGTGAACACAATCTTTCACCTACGTTTTGCTAGCCACATTTACAGTATAGACTGTGTTACCATGGAAATAGCATGGGAACGCATTGTACAGTGAAAAAAAAATTTAAAAATCAGTCTTGTGTTTTGCATGTTCATCCATGGGAAGATTCATCTCCCTTTTCAATATTTAATTTGGAAAAAAAAAAAAAATACTGAGATTTGCTAAAGCTTTCAAAGAGAATCACGAGAACTTGTGTTGCTGTATTTGCTTTTAAATGTGCACCATCCTTATACTACGCCATACTGTATATTTCTTGTTAATTTGCTTTAGCGCGCCTCTCTGTGCTTTCCAGTGCTTACCTGTGTTTGCTTTTTCATGCATTACCGTATTTCAGTACACTTTGCTGCTCTTTCACTGTGGGAAGCGTCTATAGAGGAAGGGAAGCTTGCTGCCTCCTTAGTGAAGTCTATCAAGGAGACCGGATTACCAGCACCGCTTCATTTCCATGGAATTTGCTAAGCCTTGGAGGGGAAAATCAAAGAGCCTGCCTGCTCGGAGGAGCATGTGAGCTGCTTGAGAGTCTAAGCGTTTGTTGTCAGATCTGTGAAGACTCTTCCTATGTTTTGAATGTGGGTCTGCCGCGTGTGTAATAGTTCTGGAAGTGTTTCTCACACTGTGCTGTGTGCCTCATAATGGATCGCAATGGGTTGTGACTGTGGAAGATACTCAGCTCAATCCTTGCCTTGTGTTACCGTAGTTTGAACCCACTATTTCCTTTCCCCTTCTTTCTCTCTGTCCTCCCTCCATCACCTCCTCCTCCTATCGCTCCCTCTTGTCTTTCGATTCCTCTGTTGTCCTCTCTGTTCTTGTGTCCTGATCTGTCTTTCCTGGATCTCTCCATGTAAGCCATGCTGGGGTTGGGTCCGCCCTGGGGGGCTGGGGGCTGGGGGAGAGAGAGAGGGAGCAATAGCAATGTTATCACATGTCCCTTTAGCATTGAGATCTCTCGGATACAACACTGTGAATTCAGAAAGCCAGCTGCTTCTTACAATGTGCCACGCATTGCAGAAACCAATTCGGGAGGTAAAATGGAGAGCAAATACCACTGTGGCGCGGCAATAAATGAATGACATCTGCTATAAGTCTTGGATGTCTGGTTATCTATTCAGAGAAACCCTAAGATATTTAGTGCCTGAGCAAGGGGTCCGAGTGGGGGTTCCATTCAGCGCTGTTATTATAAATATATTGCATTTTGAAATATTGTCCAGTGCTCGTGTCCAAACGGGAATGTTAGATTGAGAATGCATTCACCGCTCTTCTCAAATCTTCAGACATTAACGAAGAGTAAAGATACAGGACTTTCAGCAGTGAAAGTTTTGACATGACATCAGGGTGCGGTACAGTACAGTTCCTGTCCCATTTCTCTCTCTCTCTCTCTCTCTCTCTCTCTCTCTCTCTCTCTCTCTCTCTCTCTCTCTAATAGCCAGACGCTGCTTTTATTATCCGAGAAGCATTTTCACATTGCAGGGTTTCCTCTCAGGAAGGTGAATAATTCAGCAGGGTCCATTCAGCTGTCTAAAAGCTGAGACTAGCTTCCGTTGAGGAACTCGGGAGCCTCGTCAGAGGGTTTTAAGACTTGGTCCGGGGAGGGGGTCTCTTATTGCACGGATTTCAGGGACCCCTGGGGGAGGGGGGGGGGCAATAACACAATCCTCTCCAAAGCAAAGCAAGGTTCCAGAACCGTTATGAGTTTAAAACATTTCAGTGTTTTCTGAGTGTTAGTCGCTCGAATTCTTCCTAAGTGCTTCGCTGTTGTCAGAGATGTCGAGTCTCGAGCTGTCATGTTTATTCAGATCAGATGCACGGGGGAGCGGGTGCTCATGTAGCCTCATCCAGATGGGTGTCGGAGAGCTTCTCAGTGCTCTCCTCCCTCCTCAGACAGCTGCACTCAATAAGACACGGACAGGCACAGTAATCCCAGCTCTTACAGCCAGCCCCATGGATCAGAGTGGAGATCGATACCCCAGATCCATTAACTGGGGATTAATGGGGAGGGGGGGGGGCGCCACACTGTCCCAGGCCAGACTGCATTGTAATAAAAAAAAAAACATTAACCACCCTCCCCAATGTGCAGTATTGTGTGTGTGTACAGTGTTGTGTGTGTGTGTGTGTGTACAGTGTTGTGTGTGTGTATAGTGTTGTGTGTGTGTTGGTGTGCAGTATTGTGTGTGTGTACAGTGTTGTGTGTGTGTTGGTGTGCAGTATTGTGTGTGTGTGTGTACAGTGTTGTGTGTGTGTACAGTGTTGTGTGTGTGTTGGTGTGCAGTGTTGTGTGTGTGTACAGTGTTGTGTGTGTGTACAGTGTTGTGTGTGTGTACAGTGTTGTGTGTGTGTACAGTGTTGTGTGTGTGTACAGTGTTGTGTGTGTGTACAGTGTTGTGTGTGTGTACAGTGTTGTGTGTGTGTGTGTGTTGTGTGTGTGTTGGTGTGCAGTATTGTGTGTGTGTACAGTGTTGTGTGTGTGTTGGTGTGCAGTATTGTGTGTGTGTGTGTAGCTAGAGGTCTTATTGTGGTCGCAGAGGGGGTTGTACAGTATTGTTCATGACAGCATCCAGGGTTTTCTTGAGGGATCTGTGAAACTATATGTGTATATATATATATATATATGTATAAAGTTGTATGCCAATATATTACAAAAACATTTAAATATATTGGAAAATGAAGTAACTTACAAAAAATAGATGGTGATTAAGTAGATTCAAGAAAATGCACCGAGTCCTTTTCTTCAATCAGTTGTTAGGTTTATTGAAATATGCAGGGAGTCTGGTCCCAGGTACAGGACAGACAGAATACTCATCATTACAATGTTTGCTTGACATTAAATACCCTTCTGTATAGATGGTCCACCTCCCCTTTCTCTGACATTAACCAATGGTCAAGGTAATTTAATTTATTGTGTGAGTGTTAATGTGTGTGTGTCTGTGTGTGTGGTCTAGTGTGACAACCTCTGAACTCAGTGCATTCTTCACACTCCTGGAGACAAAAGGTCCATACATCTGCCTTTTGTTATCTTCTTGCGACCCCCTTTGATCCTAGTGGCATTATCTCTTTCGATCTCTCTGAAGTCTAGAGCCTGTTCCCTTCTAGTCCACAGCATTGTTATCTCGTTAGCTTGCAGTCATTGTTGGGCAGTTTGTAGACACAACGTCTCTATCAGTGGTTAGCAGTACATGCAATTTGAACCAAACAGTCTGCTATCTGCAATATTAGTCTCCTTTCAGAAAAGAACACCAGTATAGCTCTGCCAGTCCACATGCGTAGCAAACTGCTAATCAATTCTCAATCCATGTTTTCCAACAGAAAGCATTGAAATATAATGATAAATATGTTGGCTCATATACTGTGTAGTAGATCGAGGACCCTGGCTTTGAGCCAACTCTTTGTCCTAATAAAGCAGAACACCCTGCATTTCCAATCATGCAAGAAGGGTCGGGCGACGAGACTGCTGCCAGCCAGTCAGTTAATCACCTTGAAATATGAATTGTCACAATAAATATTCCAGGGAGATGGAAGGCTTTCCCGCTGACTTGAAGCTGGCCGAGGTTTGTACGCTTCTAATGTTTCTTCTGAAGCGCAGAGCCCAGGAGATTTCAATAGCTGAACCCAATCCCTTTGAGCCAGGAGAGCCGAGGCCAGCAGAGATATTGGATTGGGATGAAACCAGAGCTTCAATCAGCTTGTTACGCTGCTGTGAAGAAATGCAGAGCAGCCTTTCTATAAGATCATTACCCAGTAGCACATTATATATATACTGAATTACAGGACCTCTGTGTCACGCATCATTAAAGAGGTTCCAGCTGATAAATTCATTGTAGCGTCGCACTCTTCCATTCACTCTTCAGGTTACACGTGTGCAGTGTTGATAGAAGCTTGTGTTTGAAAGTGAGATCTTCTCTCACACTAGGCTAAAGAGAGCTGAGTCTTATACATCCAAGGTGATTGGTCCCCTGGACACACACACTCTCTCGCTGGGTCCCTCAGACACACACACACTCTCTTGCCGGGTCCCTCAGACACACACACACTCTCTCGCTGGGTCCCTCAGACACACACACACTCTCTCGCTGGGTCCCTCAGACACACACACTCTCTCGCTGGGTCCCTCAGACACACACACACTCTCTCGCTGGGTCCCTCAGACACACACACACTCTCTCGCTGGGTCCCTCAGACACACACACTCTCTCGCTGGGTGTGTCGAAGGCTCTTGGTCCCTCAGTCTTGTTGCAGTTCAGGAATGCCAAGTCCCTTGAAGCCAGCTTGATTAATGTTGTTGTCAAGCTTTAGGAAGTGGTGACTCAGCACAGCCTGTCGTAAAACATTGTCAACATTTAGCATCCTGTAAACAAAATGAATGATGTGTCGCCGTGCGTGCTGCCCTGCGGCAATGTGTCTCAGTCCTGGGTCTGCTAGCAGCGTGCCAACCTCTCTCTCTCTACACCTCTCTCTCTACAGCTCTCTCTACACCCCTCTCTCTCAGCATCCCTCTCTACAGCTCTCTCTACATCCCTCTCAGCATCAGTCTCTACAGCTCTGGCTCTACACCCCTCTCTCTACACCCCTCTCTCTCAGCATCCCTCTCTACACCCCTCTCTCTCAGCATCCCTCTCTACAGCTCTCTCTCTACACCCCTCCCTCTCTACACCCCTCTCTACAGCTCTCTCTACACCCCTCTCTCTCAGCATCCCTCTCTACAGCTCTCTCTACACCCCTCTCTCTCAGCATCCCTCTCTACAGCTCTCTCTCTACACCCCTCCCTCTCTACACCCCTCTCTACAGCTCTCTCTACACCCCTCTCAGCATCCCTCTCTACAGCTCTCTCTACACCCCTCTCTCTCAGCATCCCTCTCTACAGCTCTCTCTACACCCCTCTCAGCATCCCTCTCTACAGCTCTCTCTCTACACCCCTCCCTCTCTACACCCCTCTCTACAGTTCTCTCTCTACACCCCTCACTCTCTACACCCCTCTCTCTCAGCATCCCTCTCTACAGCTCTCTCTCTATTTTTATAAAAAAAATTATAAATGTTGTTGTTGAAATTCAAAAGGAGCCTTAGCTGACAAAGGAGAAAAACAGTGTCGTGTGCAGTTTGATTTATTGCAGGTTTTTTAAAAATATATTTTTAGCATCACGTCTATGAATCGTGTTTGATGCTTCACGAGCAATCTGTGCCGTTCCTGCACTCCACATTCATTTCAGGCAGCGTGTGTTGGAGAATGCAGAGACAGTCCTTGCATGAAGTGATGCTGCAGTACAGTGTGCTGCTGTAATGATCCGTGCACCACCCAGAGGCTTGCAGCTATAAGGCTATGACAGCTGTTTTGGTTGTGATGGATTTGCTATGATAGTAGCACAGCGGGGTAGGTGCCTGCTCTGTGGAGCAATGACGAAGTTTTCTGAATTAGATTGAAGCGCAGTGTGAGTGTGTACGTGTTGCTGTGTTTTCTAGGGGGGGGGGCAACCCCTTTTCATTGGTCTTTCAGAGCCATGGGAGGGCCATCCATCTGTGTCCTCTTCTTCTGATTGGTGTTTGAAGCTCAGCTCATTCCTTGAAATGCTACCATGACTTGTGAGAGACTAGCAGCAGCCAGCAAAGACTGCCAACAGGGCGCAAGTCACCATGACCCCGTCTTCCAAGTGCTCTTCAGTGGAGATGCAGCCAGCAGCAGGGTGGCAAACCCACTGGTACAGGAAGAATCGAACGGTTTCGATTGTTAGAGTGAATTCGCTCTCCCTGAGTGACACTCCTGGTAGTCATGCCTGAATGAGGCAACAGAAACGAGATGTTGTGAAAACTCTGATGAGGAGTGGCGCGTTTCAGAACAGGTGACATCACTTATCTAATCTGTATTTGAGCAACTGCACTCAGAATTGCTCCGATTCGCAAAGCGCATGAACTATCTAAGTCGGTTCCCTGTTCTCACAACCCTAGGGACTGGGCTGGGAATAAATAACCCCAAGCTGTTGCAGCTGTGGCTGGCAGGTCAATAAACAGATCTGTAAGCTTTTGAGATCTGAATCCTTACCGCTGCCCCAGGCAGTAATGCATGGCCAAGACTCTGGAGCCAATGAGGTTAACTGTGGAGACCAGAAAAAAAATAGTGACGACAGTACCTCTTGAAATAGTAAGATTCTCATAGGAGGGCTATCATCGTTGAGATATCGAGGAACGGGGCTTAGAGATGATGTTGTTAAGAGGGTAACACGAAAATAATAAATGAGGGACGGTAGAGCAGAGCTGTGAAAGTCTTTACCCCCGAACTGATTGCCCACCAAGAACCATCGCGCTTACTGTTTGTAGCGAGAGGAATTAACCGTTTACGCGCAGTCGTGAGAGATTGAATTCAGTGGTTTCTATTGTGACCCACACAGCTGCAAACCGGCCATTAAAACATGAAAACTGAACTGTTTGGAACAGCCAGACACGCGGTCTAGATTTACACAGCAGACGCAGTTCTGTCAACGCGTGTCAGTAAAGGCGCTTTTTGGGGTTTTTTGGCCATGGCTGGCTTTAAAAGGAGACGCCTGGATCGTTGACAGTACACCCTTCGTAGATAATAATCACTTGAGGCTTTGACACATTGGAGACACAGAATCGCTGAGATTTGAGGACGCCAAGCTCACCTGTTTCTAACAACACAAAGACTCACAATAGTACAGAATAGATGAGCATCAAATGATTGATCAACTGACTTAAAAAAAAGTTTTTCTAGAAACAAAATCTCAATGTCCATCTCCTGGGAGTCTGGATGCTGGCTCAGCTCCCTGTCTCTCTCTATCCTCGCCAGCTATTCAAACCCAGGCCTGCAATACCCACTGAGTGATCTATAGTCTTCTACACAGCATGCGTCAATGGGTCTGAATCAAACTATTCTGTCCTGTTCTAGACTTGGTGTGGCACAGGCATAGTGACTGGCACGGCATCAGGGCAGAAAGAAGGGCCACATGAAAGGGGCTCTTCAAGGAGTGAATGCCCGTGCCCCTGTGAAGAGACTGTGCCTGCTGAAACCCCCCCTGTTGCCTTTGTCACTGTTTCCAGCTCTTTAAATAGTTCAGAGAGGAGCCCCGCAGTCAGGTTTGCGTCTGCTAGTCAAGTGGCTGCTGCTGTAATTATTTTGTTTGGTGCATGTGGAGATGGGAGAGGCGGGGGGAGGGAGAAGGGGGGGGGCCCTAATTTCAGACTCTGGCAGCGCCCCGCCTCTGCAATGTGCATCATTCGATAGGAGCTGCGTTCCTTAAAAGATAGTCTGCCAGCCGAGCCCGCTACACCAGATTAGACTGCTGTTGACAATGTTTGCAGTGGAGTCTGCGAGCGAGCGGGCGAGTGTGTAAAAAAACACTGCCTGGCTCATTCTCTGCTACCACAGGGGACGAGAGCCGCTGACCACAAAGCATCAGGGGGGGATTAAAAACCTGGGATAAGCAGGAGAGAAGGAATGCCAGCTCAAATCTTCACTCGGGGAGTAAGTACAGCAGATTTCCATTTTGTTGAACAAACTAAAGCAATACAGTCGCTTTTTCGCTTCTGGTGGTGTTTTGCTCCCCAGAGTATGTGATGTCATTTGAGATTGCCCTGTGTGGCACAGCACCAGACTGCGTGCCCTCGTGCAATTCAAGAGTTGGCATTCTTGCGTAGAGTGTACTGTGATGTAAACTTCCACCCCAAACTCGCTTCTGAGCGAACGCTGTTGGAAACTCGGACGTTCTCATATAATTGTGATGCGTAGTGTAGTCACCAAAAAATATCCTGCAGCCTTAGCCTGAAAATCAAGTCTGAAAACGACAAACTAACCAAATATCCAGCTGGGGCTAATTGGTTCATTTTAAGGTACGCTACCATCCAATAATATTGAGGCTCCCTCTGCCCAGAGTTTCCTCAGATACATTGTGGGTAGTATCGAGCTATGGCAGAATTCCAGCTGATTGTATAATCTAGTGATTTCCAGGATATTAGTTTAGTTTATTTGGCAGGCTCCTTTATCCAAGGCGGCTTACAGGTGATGGGTACGAGGTTCCAGTGCAAAAAACACACTTACACCTCGTGTACGAATGCTGCCAGAATACACTGCGATGAGATGCGATGATTGTAAAACACAGGCTTGTCGTGTAGGTCTATGGTGTTGTAAACACTTCTAACCCCACGGAATTCAGTAGGCTAGACTTGTATTAGAATTCCTGGGTATATTTGAGAGTTTGGAATTCCAGGCTATGATGTAACCTTGGAATACAGCGCCTGGTTACCGTGGGGATGTCAGCACGCTGCCTGCAGTAGGGCCAGTGTTTGCGCTGATCACAGCATTGCAGACGTTACCAGGAGATGCAGCTCCATTGTTTCATTTACACTTTGGCTGTTAAAGTTTACTGTGTGAAGAAGCAGTATTTACTAACTCTTCTTCACACAGAGACAGTGGTGAGGGGGTGGAATGGGTTACCTAGTCATGTTGTTGAAGGAGACTCTTCTTCACACAGAGACAGTGGTGAGGGGATGGAATGGGTTACCTAGTCATGTTGCTGAAGGAGACTCTTCTTCACACAGAGAGTGGTGAGGGGATGGAATGGGTTACCTAGTCATGTTGTTGAAGGAGACTCTTCTTCACACAGAGACAGTGGTGAGGGGGTGGAATGGGTTACCTAGTCATGTTGCTGAAGGAGACTCTTCTTCACAGAGAGAGTGGTGAGGGGATGGAATGGGTTACCTAGTCATGTTGCTGAAGGAGACTCTTCTTCA
>NC_054564.1:8045337-8172837 GCF_017654505.1 Polyodon spathula | reverse complement strand
CCTCTGTATTTGTAGTGGGACACACTGACAGAGCGAGCGTCTTTCTAAAACTGAGAGAGGCGTTGATTGAGGGCTCGGGTTACAATCCGAATTGAGGGGCCATGGCGCTACGAAAGGGCACTGCTGCCACCCTGCACTCTGTGAGTAACTTGGAGGGTGAAGGGGGTTTGGAGAGGGGCAGTGGGGTTCACGTCCTGGAGTTGAGCTGGTGTCAGGCCAGTTTGTAACCATCTCTCCGTGGGAACCCAGGGTCTGGCAGCCGCAGCAGCTCTGCTCGGACTCAACTGGACCCCTCAGCTACTGCGGGCTGAGTTTCAGTGCAGCGCAGGCATGGGCTGAGTACAGCTCTGGACAAACGCTTAGCCTCACCCGAATGAATGAACTCATTTTGCTTCATGAAGTCTGTGTATTGACCCTGTGTATGGACACTGTGTATGACTCTGTGTATTGACACTGTGTGTGACTCTGTGTATTGACTCTGTGTATTGACCCTGTGTATTGACTCTTGACCCTCCCTCTCCAGGCTGATGCTTCTACAAGTTTACTCCGTGCTGCCCGCTCAGGGAATCTGGACAAGGCTCTCGAACACATCAAGAATGGAGTGGACATCAACTCAGCCAATCAGGTGAGAGGAGACGCCCTCACTGCAGACCAGAGCTGAGCAGCAGTCCATCAGTCACTCTCTCAATCCATCACTCCATGAATCAATCACTCTCTCAATCCATCACTCCATGAATCAATCACTCTCAATCTATCACTCTCTCAATCCATCACTCCATGAATCAATCACTCTCTCAATCCATCACTCCATGAATCAATCACTCTCAATCTATCACTCTCTCAATCCATCACTCCATGAATCAATCACTCTCAATCTATCACTCTCTCAAACCATCACTCCATGAATCAATCACTCTCTCAATCCATCACTGCATGAATCAATCACTCTCTCAATCCGTCACTCCATGAATCAATCACTCTCTCAAAGTAATCCATTACAAACCACCGGTCACTTCCCAAAGTAATCCATTACAAACCACCGGTCACTTCCCAGAGTAATCCATTACAAACCACTGGTCACTTCCCAAAGTAATCCATTACAAACCACCGATCACTTCCCAAAGTAAGGGAATGAAAGCCAAATGTGTTACTTTTGACCCTGAAGTTTTAAGCTGCAGTGTGACCCAGTGGTAACACCAGATCTTCTCCGGCAGTAGTTCTGTATAAAGGCATGATGCTACCATTGGTAGAACAGTACCATAGTGGGAGAATTTTCATAGTGTTAGTGTCACATGTTCATATTGCTAGTGTCACATGTTCTTATTGTTAGTGTCACATGTTCATATTTGCATACACTGCCTCATTGCAGTACCCTGGTTTCAGTCTCAGACAGACAGAGCTCTACCCGATCAGGACCGGTGTTCTGTGCACTATTTGTTTTTTGATTCCATTGTGTTGCCATTGGTGGCAATGCTGTGGTCCGCTGTGGCAGTGCTAGCTGGGGGTTCTTCAAGGTATATAAGAGTTGCATTGAAACATTAGTAGTTATTTCTATGAACCGGTTGATTCTGAGGTTTGAGCTGCTGGCACAGACACTGTGTTATCACTGAGCACAGCTGTAGATGTTGGAATTGAGCCAGGCACATGGGTGGGGGGGTGGAGACAGGCAGTGAACAGGACCCCTCCCTATCACCGGCTATCAATAATAAACACACAGGACCAGGGAGGGGGTCTGTCAACCTTCCAGCCCCGCCGGTCTATAGGGTTAACGCAGCGTGTGTAATACCTCAGATCTGCTGCTGGTGATTGCTGTAGTTTACTGGCAGGAGAAAGTGAGATGTGGGATTATGCGAGTCTCCTATTTCCAGTGCTCGTTGACTCTGACTCATCAAAACAAAACCGAAATCCATTCCAAGTCATTTTTAGTTTTTTCATACGACGATCAGCACATCTTACAATCAATACTGCTGTGATCTGCTAATGGTGCTGGGGAAGCCCCCTGGGGTTACATTGGGATCCCAGTTGGGTTTGAGGGAACATCTCTGTGTGGGGTGCTTACAGTGCGAGTTTGTATTGCACAGGGGTTTCCTGTGTAAAGAGTCTGTCTTGCCTCCTGAGCTGCTCTAGTCTGAAGATGTCACTTTGAGCCTCCTCTACTGCTGTGGAGGCAGCTTGAGTCCTCACATCTGGAGCGTCTTTGAGAGTGGAAACCCTGGACGGGACTGTGGAACTCTGCAGGGGGGAAAAACACTGAACATGACCATGGGACAGTGCCCCAGCAAACGCTGTGAATTGTATTGAAATGAATGATTGCTTTTCACTGCCATTTATTCAATCCAATCTCAGAAAATCACACGAGCTGCCGGAAGGGGCACGCGATTGGTCCTACTTCTTTGAAAAGCTTGATTTGAAGTCTCTGACTGGGCTCTGCAGACACTGGGAGTCTGACGCAGTCACAGGCACAGCCGCGGACATGCTTCGTGTGCAATTTCAACCACTTTCTATACTTGCAGGGAACCCAGGGAGGGCAGTCTTGATTGTAACCGGTCAGTCAGGATCTACCGCTTGAGCTGCTGTTTGCAACGCCCCCTTCAGGAGAAGTGGTGCAGTGCAGGTTCAGTGCTTGACAACAAACCACAAGAGAGTCTGGAAGGAAGAGAGAAAAAACTGCAAGAAAAACGCACAGGCAGCACTCCTGTGTCTGTCTGTCTGTCTGTCCCGCTATCAATGCTTTTTTGCTTTCTTTCTTGCCATCTGCAATATCTGTCTTTCTCTAACTGTCTATCTAGTGTCCTGTATGTAATTTCAGACTGTCTGTCTTCTAAATAATCCTTCATCTCCCAGCTAAGCAGCCAGCAACTCTTTCATCCTCCCCTCTCCCCTCTCCTCTCTCCCCTCACCGTCCTGACCCTCTCTCTTCCCCAGGCTGCCCAGCTCCTGCTCTGGGCTGGGGGATGGTAGATTGTGGTCTCCCATTGGCTGTGGAATATCAGTCCTGTGAGAAAGGTCCAACCTCACATGTCCTGTAATGCTCAAGGAGGGATATATGAGGTCAGACCTGTCCCACAGGGCTCGTATTCTCAATCCTGGAGGCTGGAACGTGCCATCGCCTCGCCATCATCACTTCACCCTCGCCACCATCCGGCCAGCCCCATCCACCCTGTGACTGTGATCCCATCATCACCCCAGTGTGTCACCCTGAAGAACCCTTAGCAGGCAGATACATCACCAGCATTAGGTGCCTACTTGCAGCAGCGGGAGGTTCAAAAGCGACCCTTCAAGCTCTTGTATCTCAGAGAACAACACTGAACACAGAAAAGGGGCTGATCTTCTATCTGCTCCAGACACGGGACAGGAAACCCCAAGAGAGCTGATCTCTTCACAGTGGTACATTTCAAGTTGGCTGTAACATTTTAGAAGTAGCTTGAACTCTGCAACTGTGTAAGAGCTGAAAACAATTAAAAAGGCTTAATTAAGCAAATTTATCAGTTCAGTTAAGGGTCTAGTTATGTAGTTGATATGAAAATCAGCAGACACAGGGGGTCCCCAGGACCAGGGTTGGGAAGCCTGCTCTAGAGTGTAAGACAGTCAGGGCATTAGACACACTGCCCCCTAGTGTATAACATAGTCAGGGCATTAGAGACAGAGTTGATTTGGGTAGAGCTGTGATGCAGTACTGGTTGATCTGGGTAGAGCTGTGATGCAGTACTGGTTGATCTGGGTAGAGCTGTGATGCAGTCAGGCTGGTGTCGTGTATTGATCAGCAGGGAGGCAGAATGTGTGTTTCTCCTTGAGCTATGAGTATCCAATGACCCTGCAGAGGCTGCTGTGAAATCAATCTGTCCGGGAGGCACAGTTTAGCGGCTTGAGTGTTCAAGCCTGGCTTCCAGGAAGAAGGGCTTTGCAAGGATCTGATACCTTCAAAACAAACACACACCTCAGTTAGAGCAAACAGCACAGCACAGCACAGCACAGACCAGCACAGACCAGACCAGCACAGTACAGACCAGACCAGCACAGTACAGACCAGCACAGCACAGCACAGCACAGCACAGCACAGCACAGCACAGACACAGCAGTCGCACACAAACAAGGTCGTTCTCCCACAACACAGTTTTGTAGCCGTGCAAAGCCCAGTCAGCACGTGTTCGTCGTGTCAGCACAGCACAGCACAGACCAAACCAGCACAGTCACAGCACAGCACAGTCACAGCACATGTTGTGTCAGACCAGAACAGCACAGCCCAGCAAAGCCAAGCACAGCACAGCACAGCACAGCACAGCACAGCACAGCACAGCACAGCACAGCACAGCATAGACCAGAACAGCACAGCACAGACCAGGACCAGACCAGACCCAGCACATCATAGACCTTCCATTTTGTGTTATAATGTAGATCTTTGGTTGCTGTAGCTCAGCTGGGTTTACAGTGGTGTTCAATGATTGAACTGCCTGCTGTATTCTGAACAGCTGTGCAATACACAGGACAATGCCTGCATGACTGCTCTAAAACCCCGGAGACCTTCTAGAGTTACTGTGTCCCCAATTATCCTGACTGTGTGACACACTGGGGGCTGCAATCCCCTGACTCAGTACATGACCATTGCATTGCAGTGCCCCTGTCTGTCTGCATTGCATTGCAGTGCCCCTGTCTCTCTGCATTGCCATTGCATTGCAGTGCCATTGCCTGCCTGTCTGTCTGCATTGCCATTGCAGTGCCCCTGTCTGTCTGCATTGCCATTGCAGTGCCCCTGTCTCTCTGCATTGCCATTGCAGTGCCCCTGTCTGTCTGCATTGCCATTGCAGTGCCCCTGTCTGTCTGCATTGCCATTGCAGTGCCCCTGTCTGTCTGCATTGCCATTGCAGTGCCCCTGTCTGTCTGCATTGCATTGCAGTGCCCTGTCTCTCTGCATTGCCATTGCAGTGCCCCTGTCTGTCTGCATTGCATTGCAGTGCCCCTGTCTCTCTGCATTGCCATTGCAGTGCCCCTGTCTGTCTGCATTGCATTGCAGTGCCCTGTCTCTCTGCATTGCCATTGCAGTGCCCCTGTCTGTCTGCATTGCATTGCAGTGCCCCTGTCTCTCTGCATTGCCATTGCAGTGCCCCTGTCTGTCTGCATTGCATTGCAGTGCCCCTGTCTGTCTGCATTGCATTGCAGTGCCCCTGTCTCTCTGCATTGCCATTGCAGTGCCACTGTCTGTCTGCATTGTACATTGCACTATAGTGCCCCTGTCTGTCTGCCTCTTGCTGTGTGCTCTGGCTGTGAAGATCTCTTATTGAGGGAGCGTTGTGCAGTGCAGGTGTGAACCAGTGGATCGTTGCAGCCTGGCGCTCTTGGCTGTATGGGTGAGTGATGTGCCCGCTGGCTGCCAGGCTAATGGCAGGGATTGATTGCACTGTGCTAGTAATGATGACAAGAACAAGGCACCTTTCACCCTCATCGATTAGGAGAGAGAAAGAGAGGGAGAGAGAGAGCGCTGGGCTGCATTCACAGAGCAGAGTGGGTCACCTTGAGACAAACCAAGAGAAACCCAACTCCGTCTTTGACTCTTTATTGACTGGTGCATGTCTGCGTGTCTGCCTGGGGCAGGGCGCGTGCCTGTGCTCAAGATGGTCCGGTCTGGTCTGGTTTGAAGTCTGCTCTCCTCTTGCTCCTCTCCCCAGAACGGGCTCAACGGGCTGCACCTGGCTTCCAAGGAGGGGCACGTCAAGATGGTGCAGGAGCTGCTGCACAATGGAATCACACTGGAGACCACCACCAAGGTGAGGGGAGAGGGAGAGGGGCCGGGGCGGAAGGGGAGGGGAGGGTAAGGGTGGGGCCGGGGAGGAGGGGCCCCCCCTTCTCCTCCACCCCACCCCGCCGGCCCCTGGAGGGTGGGGTGGGGAGGGAAATGACACGACACGAAAAAATAGGGAGGGAGGGGGTGGGGCCGGGTGGGGTGGGGGCCTGGAGGAGGAGAGACTTGGTGTGGGTAGGGGGGCCGGGGTACGATGTCAGGGATACCCTACAGAACTAGGAGGGAAGGAAAAGTGAAGAGCCTAGGGAGGATAGGAAGGGGCTAGGGAAGCGGGGGTGAGGGAGGGGGGAGGGGCTTGGGAGGAGAGGGGGGGTGGGGATGAAGGCTTGCATTACTTGCATTACTTTGCTGTGCTTTTATCATGGGATGGCTCAGCCGACGGGGTTAATGGTGTGGCATCTGTCTCCCGCAGAAAGGGAACACTGCCCTCCACATAGCAGCGCTGGCCGGGCAGGAGCAAGTGGTCACCGAACTGACCAACTACGGGGGCAACGTGAACGCACAGTCCCAGGTAGGGATGATCTGATCCTGTTTACTTACTTCCTTAGAAGATCTACAGCAGCAGCTCGAAATGATCCCAAAGTGCACCCCTGGCCTGCCCCTCACTGTTGAGTCCAAACGTCTGTCATTGAATTCGCTGCAGTTACTTTGGTATTTCTGAGCTGTCATCACCTGCCATGCTGATTAGTGTAGTAAAGCCTATTTATAATCATCTCCGCCGCCACGCCAAGGGAGCGCTTGTACTTAGAGACAGACCCGGGGCTTATATATCCACCCCAGTGCCAGTGCCAGTGTAACAGACTCCCTCTGCTCATCCACCCCAGTGCCAGTGCCAGTGTAACAGACTCCCTCTGCTCATCCACCCCAGTGCCAGTGCCAGTGTAACAGACTCCCTCTGCTCATCCACCCCAGTGCCAGTGCCAGTGTAACAGACTCCCTCTGCTCATCCACCCCAGTGCCAGTGCCAGTGTAACAGACTCCCTCTGCTCATCCACCCCAGTGCCAGTGCCAGTGTAACAGACTCCCTCTGCTCATCCACCCCAGTGCCAGTGCCAGTGCCAGTGTAACAGACTCACTCCCCTCTACATGGCTGCACAGGAGAATCACCTGGAGGTGGTCAAGTTCCTGCTGGAGAACGGAGCCAATCAGAACATAGCGACCGAGGTGAGACACGCCCCCCTCCACACTGCTGTGCGCGCGCGCGCGCGTGTGTGTGTGTGTGTGAGTGTCTCTAGAGAAGGAGGGAAGGATGAGTGAACAAGGAGAAAGAGTAAAGAGGAGGAAGGAAGAGCATGCGAAAGTGGAGGGAGGAATGAGAAAGGAAGGGAAAGAACGAAAGACGAAGGATGGAGAAGAGATGGAAGGTAGGGAAAGAAAGAAAAAGAAGACAGGAAAAGAAAAGGACGAATAAAAGCGAGAGAGCGGACTCTAACACTAGGGGGTGTGTGGAGACCGTTTGCGTCCCCCTGTCCCTATGCCTGTCCTCCATGTTTACTGTCTCCTCTGTCTGGGTCCTGGCAGGACGGCTTCACCCCGCTGGCCGTGGCTCTGCAGCAGGGCCATGAGAACGTGGTGGCTCTGCTCATTAACTACGGGACGAAGGGCAAGGTGCGGCTGCCAGCGCTCCACATAGCCGCGCGCAACGATGACACGCGCACCGCTGCAGTGCTGCTGCAGAACGACCCCAATGCAGACGTGCTCTCCAAGGTAGGAACCCAAACACCGCTCCATCCCGGGAAGAGATCTGTGAGCAAGGAGTCTGGAGAGATTCCTTCCCACTGCCTGCTTTCAGAGTTGCTGTGCTCCACTGACTCTAAGCAGAGTTTTTTTTTTTTTGCAGAATCTGATCCTGTTAGAATGGGCTTGGAATAATGTAGGAAAGTGTCCCTCAGACTCTGCACCCTGTGATGAACAGGTCAATGCAGAATTACAGTTTGGAGGTATATATAGACAGCGTGTAATGAAGCCAGTATTTGTAACCCAAACTTGGAGGCTCAGTGTGCCCCAGTGTCTTTTTCAGTTTGATTTTGTGTAACGTTATACCAACAGCTGCACATATTATTAAAGGGTAAGGTTCACTGCACTGCAAGGATATTCACCAAGATTACAGGGGAGATGTATTCAAAGTATAGGCTGTAGCACACAAAGCATGCAACTTTAAAATTCTGTATAGGAAGGTGCAATTTGACAAAAATGACAGATACGGCCTTATATTGAATACAAGGAATGTAAATGATCTTTTTCTTTCTTTCTTTCTTTCTTTCTTTCTTTCTTTCTTTCTTTCTTTCTTCTCTCATCTCCCTCCTCCCTCCTGTTCTCTCCCCCTCTCCCCCTCTCTCACTCTGTCCTCTCCTCCCCTCCCCTCTCTCGCTCTCTCTCTCACACACTCTCCCCCCTTCCATTCTTTCCCTCCCCCTCTTTCTCACTCTGTCCTCTCCTCCTTCCTTCCCCCTCTCTCTCTATCTCTCACCCCCTCCCTCCCGTTCTCTCCTCTCTCTCTCTCTCTCTCCTCTCTTTCCTCAGACTGGCTTCACCCCCCTGCACATCGCAGCTCATTATGAGAATCTGAATGTGGCTCAGCTACTGCTCAACAGAGGGGCCAGCGTCAACTTCACCCCTAAGGTAAGACATCGAGGGGTGCCCAGACCCCCGCCCCCACCCCCACACACACACTGGGGTCTCTGTTCAAACGAGAGCCATCATATCTGCAGGAGGGAAGGTTAAACAAGAATGAAACCGAATCCACACGGTTCTCCCAGATCCCCTGGTGCCTGCCAGCGTGTGCGACCCTGCTGATCTGTCTTCCTCCCCGGCTGTGTTTCAGAACGGCATCACCCCTCTGCACATCGCGTCCCGGAGAGGGAATGTGATCATGGTGAAGCTGCTGCTGGACAGAGGGGCGCAGATCGACTCCCAAACCAAGGTACCGCTCACATCTTACTGTCCCACCTGCACAGGGGGGGGGCACGGAGTCTCCTCAGCCCTGTAGAGTGATCCACACCACAGAGCAGATCATACTATTATTATTATTATTATTATTATTATTATTGTAAACAAGCACAGCACATTGTAGTTTTGCATAAGGACAGTGAAATCACTTCTGAGTGCTGCTGCTGTAAGTTCAGTCTTGTAATCCTGCTGGAATCCCAGAGTGAAATGAAGCCTCACTGTGTGTGACTGTCCGTGTGTCCGTGTGTCCGTGTGTCCATGCAGGATGAGTTGACCCCTTTGCACTGCGCTGCGCGGAACGGACACGCGAGAATCATCGAGATCCTGCTGGACCACGGGGCCCCCATCCAGGCCAAGACCAAGGTGACACACAAAGACATAACCACCCCAGACATGCACGCACACACACACTATCCCATGCGACATGCACTACGCATATGCGTGCACACACGCACACGCACACACTACCGCACACACGCACAGCACCAACACACGCACACGCACGCACATGCCGCACGCACATACGCACACGCACGCACGCACATATCACGCGAACGCACGCACACACACACACGCGCACATACACGCACACGCACGCACGCACGCACACACGCACACACACATATGCATTGGTGACGGTGCTTCTCTGTTCAGCAGTTTGTGAAGTCTCTCTCTGTCTCTGACTCTCTCTCTCTTCCTCTCGCTCTCCTCTCTCTCTCTCTGACTCTCTCTGCCCCTCTCTCTCCTCTCTCTCTCTCTCTCTCTCCTCTCTCTCTCTCTCTCTCTCTCTCTCCCTCTCTCTCTCTCTCTCTCGTTCACCTCTCTCTCTCTCTCTCTCACTCTTGTCTCTCTCCTCTCTATCTCTCTGACTCTCTCTCTCTCTGCCTCTCATTCTCCTCTCTCTCTCTCTCTCTCTCTCTCTCTCTCTCTCAGAACGGCCTGTCTCCCATCCACATGGCCGCGCAGGGAGACCACATGGACTGCGTGCGTCTGCTCCTCCAGTACAACGCAGAGATCGACGACATCACCCTGGATCACCTGACCCCACTGCACGTGGCAGCCCACTGCGGAAACCACCGCATGGCTCGAGTGCTGCTGGACAAGGGGGCGAAGCCCAACGCCCGTGCACTGGTCAGTGTGTGCAGCGAGATCACGCAGCGCTCAGCCTCCTATTAAACTCTGTCCTCTCTGACGACAGCCTCCTTCGCAGAGCTATTGCTTTTTATTATTGGATGAAGACCCTTCTCGCTTTGTTGTTGTATTATTTTTTGGGGGGATTTGAATGATCATTTCACATCCTGCCAAATTGCAATCCAACACATTTTTGAATGGCATTTATTCACTAGTATTTGCCTGTTTGACAGCAAGCCTCTGTCTGCCTGTTAGTTTCAGGGTTCGAAGCTCTGAATGCTGAATGCCGTGTGTAATTCAGCATGTTAACATTGTTCATCGGGTTTCATTCGACTTCATGAAGCAGAATGAGTTTGTTCTTTGGGGGAGAGTAACACTCTCTTGCCTCACTGCTGCTCTTGGGAAGCCCTGCGTTACCGTGTGCCATTGCTGTGCCTCTGGGAACGTTGTCCTGTGCTCCTGTCTTTCAGAACGGATTCACTCCTCTGCACATCGCCTGCAAGAAGAACCACATGAGAGTGATGGACCTGCTGCTGAAGCACTCGGCATCGCTGGAGGCTGTCACCGAGGTACTGGCACCCACAACAGCACAGGGGCAGGGGGCAGGGAGGGGCAGAACTCCTTTAATAGCAAGGGGGGGGCACACTAAACTATAACCACTATACAATATAATGTACATTTCCATATGTTGCAAACTCATGGGTGCTGGCAGGGTTGTGTGACTGACTGTATCTCTCTGGTGCTCTGTCTGTCTGTCTGTGTGCGTCTCTCTCTTTGTGTCTCCTCAGTCAGGTCTGACCCCTCTGCATGTGGCCTCCTTCATGGGACACCTCAACGTCATGAAGCTCCTGCTGCAGCGCGGTGCCTCCCCCAGCGTCTCCAACGTGGTAAGAGTCTCTGCATCGGCCATTCAAACAGCATTCAAAACACATTCACACCACATTCAAAATACATTCAAACAGCATTCAAAACACATTCACACCACATTCAAAATACATTCAAACAGCATTCAAAAGGCTTTCACACCACATTCAAACAGCATTCAAAACAGATTCAAACAATATTCAAATCATATTCAACCAACATTCAAAACACATTCAAACAGCATTCAAAACACTTTCAAACAGCATTCAAAACACATTCAAACAGTATTCAAATCATATTCAACCAACATTCAAAACACATTCAAACAGCATTCAAAACACTTTCAAACAGCATTCAAAACAGATTCAAACAGCATTCAAAACACATTCAAACAGCATTCAAAACACATTCAAACAGCATTCAAAACACATTCAAACAGCATTCAAAACACATTCAAACAGTATTCAAATCATATTCAACCAACATTCAAAACACATTCAAACAGCATTCAAAACACTTTCAAACAGCATTCAAAACAGATTCAAACAGCATTCAAATCACACGAGTCACTGGCTCAGGATCATGAGTCAGTTGACAAAATGCTTGGTTTGGTTTCATTCACGTCATCCAGGTGTTCACTGTTAGTAACTTGTTGTTTTGTGAGAATTGCGAACTAATTATAGCCAGCCAAAGTTATGGTATGGATTTATTGAAAGGTCTGATTTTATTGATTTATTTTTTGCTTTCAAATTTTTATTATTATTATTATTATTATTATTATTATTATTATTATTATTATTATTATTATTATTATTATTATTAGCCAGGACTACAGTAGTTGGACAACAACAATTGGAAACACCTGCAATATGTAGCATACACTTTTGTAGAAATGGCTCTTTTCTCTTCTTCATTTAACCCCTTGTTTTTGTTTTCTCTGTTTTCTCTTTTCCTTTTCTGCCCGCTCCCACCTCCATTCTCTCCTCTCTGATCTCTCTATCCTCTCCACTTTCCCCTCTCCCCTCTCCCCCCGCTCTCCGCTCTCCTCGAAATGGAGGATCTCTCTCCGCTCTCCGCTCTCCCTCTCACTCATCTCTCTCTCCTCTCTCCTCTCTTCCTCTCTCCTCTCCCCTCTCTCTCGCTCTCCCCTCTCTCCCTCTCTCCTCCTCCTCCTCTCCTCTCTCTCCTCTTCCCCTCTCCCCTCCCCTCTCCCTCTCTCCTCTCTCTCCTCTCTCCTCTCTCTCCCTCTCCCCTCTCTCCTCTCCCCCTCCTCTCTCTCTCCTCTCTCTCTCTCTCTCTCTCCCCTCCCCTCTCCTCTCCTCCCCCCCCTCTCCCTCCGTCTCTCCTCCCTCCCCTCTCCCCTCTCCCCTCCTCTGCTCTCCTCTCCCTCCCCTCTCCTCTCCTCTCTCCTCTCCTCCTCTCTCCCTCTCTCTCCCTCTCTCTCTCCTCTCTCTCTCCTCTCTTCTCTCCTCTCTCCCCTCTCTCCTCTGCCCTCTCTCCTCTCTCCTCTCCTCTCTCCCCTCTCCCCTCTCCCCTCTCCCCTCTCTCCTCTCTTCTCTCTCCTCTCTCCTCTCTCTCCTCTCTCTCCTCTCCCCCCGTCCCTCTCCACTCCCCTCCCCTCCTCCTCTCCAGAAAGGAGGGAGAGGGAGAGAGGGGAGAGGGGGAGAGGGGATAAGGAGATTCTCCGGGCTCGATCCTCCCGCTCTCCCCCTCTCCCCTCCCTCTCCCCTCCCCTCTCTCCCCCCCCCTCCCCCCTCTCCTCTCCTCTCTCCCCCTCTCCGCTCTCCTCTCTCCCCTCACCTCTCTCCTCCTCTTCGCTCTCCCCTCTCCTCTCTCCCCTCCGGCACACAGAAAGTGGAGACCCCTCTGCACATGGCAGCGCGCGGGGGGCACGCGGAGGTGGCCCAGTTCTTACTCCAGAACAAGGCCCAGGTTGATGCCAAGGCTAAGGTACAGCTCCCACCACCCCCTCCGCTAGGCCAGCCTCAGCTCTGCCGTGGCTTGAGTTTCCATAGCATGCTGGGAATGCAGAGGACTGCAGTGGAATTACTGGTGCTAATAAAAGAGATGAACAGAAGTGACAAGCACTCTCTCCCCTGCCTGCCTGCCTGCCTCTAACAGGGATCTCTAACACATAACTTTGTGCCAGTCTAGCAGAGCCGCCCCCTATCATCCTGCTCTGTTCTTTAACAAGACTGGCTGCTAACTCGCCCTGCTGCACCAGTAGGCTAAAAAAATACCCTTCTGCACATCAACAACTGCTGGTAATCAGACCCTAAGGGTTTGAAGGGAGCGGAACCCTGGAAATGAACGGTGAGCGCCCTCTTGCGGTGGCAAGCTAGGACTGCGGCACTCTTCATTGTCATTCCTTTCAACCAAAGAAAAAACGATTCAGGCGCGTTTTTTCTCTGTTAAATTTCTCTTCGGAGAGCTCAAATGCACGCGCCTTCATTTAAAATAGATGCAGAAATACACGAATGCATTTTATGGGAAGTTAAAACGAAAACTCTTGTGCTAAAAGTTATTTAAATAAATTAGATTTGAAGTCGTCATGAAAATGTGATGATGCTCTTAAAGATCGATGGCGATATTAATAACCGCATTTTAAAAAGTCTTGATCAGGGTGTCCCACGATTCCTGTCAGTCGTCTAAATATCCGAAAGCCGGATTGACTTCTGCTGTGCATTCAGTAGAAAGACTTGCTCTACAACCTGAGAATTTCAACCCTTAGCTGTTTCGTTTCCTCCTAGCTGTGTTCTCTAACGTTGCTTAGGAGTGTCTTTACTCTGGGCTGCTCTATCCTGATCTCTGATTGCCGTAACTTACCGAGCTCAGGATTCATATTCATCTGCTTCGAAAGACGACTTGGTGAGGCAGTTCAAAGAATGACCACCGGGGGGCGTGCCACTAACTCCTGCTTGAATGCGCTTCTGTTCAAACGACGTTTCTTCTATTTGATAAACTGCTAGCTGGAATGAGCAGTACCCCTATGAAACATGTATGTATGGAGTGCAGGACAAATGGGTTTGATTCATGATGTTGTGTAGTTTTTTTTTTTATTTGTTGATTTTTTCGACATGTTTCAGCAAGGAAAGAAAGCATGAGTTTAATGAATGTTTAATCGTGGCTTGCAGTATTAAAGCCGCCAATCGATCTGCTGTTGCATGGCTAAGAGACTCGGTGCTGGAGCGCAGTGACCGTGACCCTCTGTCTCCTCTGGGCAGGATGACCAGACCCCTCTGCACTGCGCCTCACGGATGGGGCACAAGGAGCTGGTGAAGGTGCTGCTGGAGCACAAAGCCAACCCGAACTCGGCCACCACGGCCGGGCACACGCCCCTGCACATCGCGGCCCGCGAGGGCCACGTGGCCACCATTCACATCCTGCTGGACGGAGGGGCTCAGCAGGCACGCATGACCAAGGTGAGCCACGGCCTTACCCTCTGAGGTGCCGGTGTCCTCCGGGCAGATCAGTTGCAAAGCTTTATAACACACAGCATACTTCAAGAATGTTTCGATGGTTTATTTAAAATGTATTTTATAACGAAAAACACATTCTTAAAATAAACTCATAGCTTTGTGAACAGGGCCTGTAGCACTGTGCTCTGTGACCGTTTCACTCTCTCTCTTTCACTCCCTCCCTCGCTCTCACTCACTCTCTCTCTTCGTTTCCAGAAAGGGTTCACACCTCTCCACGTGGCAGCAAAGTACAATAAATTGGAAGTGGCGGAACAGCTGCTGGAGCGAGACGCCAACCCCAACGCATCGGGCAAGGTGAGGGACCAGCGGGGCCACAAGGACAAGAGCTGAAGGGCTGACAAGGAGGCAGCGTGGCTCTAGTGTTAGAGCTGAGAGACTGGGAGGGAGGGAAGCAGTGTGGCTCTAGTGGTTAGAGCTGAGGGACTGGGAGGGAGGGCAGTGTGGCTCTAGTGGTTAGAGCTGAGGGACTGGGAGGGAGGCAGTGTGGCTCTAGTGGTTAGAGCTGAGGGACTGGGAGGGAAGCAGTGTGGCTCTAGTGGTTAGAGATGAGGGGCTGGGAGGAAGACAGTGTGGTCTAGTGGTTAAAGCTGGGAGACTGGGAGGGAGGCAGTGTGGCTCTAGTGGTTAGAGTTGAGGGACTGGGAGGGAGGCAGTGTGGCTCTAGTGGTTAGAGCTGAGGGACTGGGAGGGAGGCAGTGTGGCTCTAGTGGTTAGAGCTGAGAGACTGGGAGGGAGAGAGGCAGCGTGGCTCTAGTGGTTAGAGCTGAGTATTCACAGGGTTTGTGTTTGATTGTCTCACAGAACGGACTGACCCCTCTCCATGTGGCTGTGCATCACAACCACCTGGAAATAGTGAAGCTCCTGCTCAGCAAGGGAGGCTCCCCACACAACAGCGCTCGGGTAAGCCAGACAACAGCACCCCCTGTGTGCAGCCCAGGGTCTGAGTGAGTCAGGGATGGAGGAATTGGGAGGTAACTCTTATACAAGTTTATATTAAAAAAAAAAAAAAAAATGTTTCAAACAGTACTTTCACTGTTTAGCTAAGCAGAGCACTGTTATAGTAGTAAACAAGCAGGTGAAAAAGCACATTCGCAATAAAACAGCCTCCAGCAGCTGGCTTTGTGCTTTCTCTTCATTGCTGGCCGCAGAGCACGGGGGTTGCTGCATTTTACAGTGACAGCTGGCCAGTAGAGGGAGCAGTAATGTAAAGGGAATCTGTGGGAGGAATCGCAGTGCCAGTGAAAAGTGAATAGCAGGAGAGTGCAATGAAAGGCTGAAGAGGGCGTGCTGGGGGCCGGCTCAGCCTGTCTGCATTTTGAAGACACTGTGTCAGGATACAGACTCCAAGCAGCTGGATCTGAGCCGTGCACAGAGGGCTGTGTGGAGGTGAAGCAGGCAGACGGTCCCCCGCGCGGCGCCACGTGACGCTTGAGGTCTAAATCCAAGACTTTCTTTTTCCAGCAGAGTGCACCAGAGAGCTGTTAGGGATTTAATTATATACACTGCATGTGTGTGTGTGTGTGTGTGTGTATTCTCAGAATGGCTGCACCCCGCTCCTCTCTGTGCTGTGTCTGAGTTGCTATGTTGACAGTGCTCTCTCTCTCTCTCTCTCAGAACGGCTACACTCCGCTCCACATCGCCTCCAAGCAGAACCAGCTGGAGGTGGCCGGAAGCCTGCTGCAGTTTGGAGCCTCAGCTAACTCAGAGTCCCTGCAGGGGGTGACCCCGCTGCACCTGGCAGCGCAGGAGGGGCGCCCCGACATGGTGGCCCTGCTCATCTCCAAGCAGGCCAACGTCAACCTGGGCAACAAGGTAACTGGGGCAGCCCGGGACCCAGGGGGAGGTGAGGGGACTGGAGGGAGCAGGGGGAGGTGAGGGGAGGAAGCAGGGGGATAGATTTGTGCTAGTTCAGCTGAGTTATAGCATTAATCTACTTTGCTTTTATACATTCTCTCTCTCTCCCCCTCAGAGCGGGCTGATTCCTCTTCACCTGGTGGCTCAGGAGGGTCACGTTCCCATCGCAGACATGTTGGTGAAGAAGGGGGCCTCGGTCTGCGCAGTGACACGGGTGAGACCTGCATGCGCACATGCAGACACGCACCCTCACACCCGCACACGCACCCTCTCACACTGCACATAGCACACACGCACCCTCTCACACACTGCACATAGCACACTGCGCACACGCACCCTCTCACACTGCACACAGCACAGACCACACTCTCCCTAACCCTACCCCTAACCCTCTACCTACCCTACCAGGATGTTCATCCTCCCTACCCTAGCTGTCTGTTATATGAAGGTGTAAAGAAACATTTTCAGTGGGTTGAGTTCTGTGCGTTACTGTGTACCAGTTATGGAAAAGTTTGAATTAGGACCCGGTCCAGCTGTGACCCCCGGGAGGCCCTCGTCTCACTGCTTGCGTCTCCTTCCAGATGGGCTACACCCCGCTCCACATCGCCTGCCACTACGGGAACATCAAGATGGTGAGGTTCCTGCTGCAGCAGCAAGCCAACGTGAACGCCAAGACCAAGGTAAGGAGGCTTCTCCAGTGAGCGAAACGCACAGGCTTGCTGCAGTCCACGACACCAGCGCTGACAGCATGGGGGTGCATGGAGGGGTGCGGGCGTCTGGCTGTCACGATCCTCTGAGCTGTGCCTGCCGGTGACTCTGAAACACTGCAGTGCTGGTGAGGCAGCAGAGGAGCCAAAGTCAACGCTGTCTGCTTGCTCCGTGCCCCTCGCTGGGGGCGAGTCTTAAACCTGTATTTTAATGTCATAGTGAGACGTTGGATTGACATCAGGAGACAGAAATGATATCATGCCGTTTAACTGAAGATTTAATCTTTCCATTTTTAAACGTTTTGAACTAGCTTGTGCAAGCTCCCGGTGCCCTGTTAAACTCACCTGTGCATGGAGAGCGAGTTGTGTGATGTGTCTGTCTGTTTGTCTGGCAGGTGGGCTACACCCCCTTGCACCAGGCGGCACAGCAGGGACACACAGACATCGTGACGCTGCTTCTGAAACACGGGGCGTCCCCCAACGAGATCACCTCGGTGAGTCCCTGCGCCCCACCCACGCGTCCAAGACAAGGCTGGGAATGAGAAACGGCCGTCTGACCCACCAGGGCCCTTCTTAGCACACCGTTCTCCCCTACTTTTAATTAAAAACACAGAAAAGTATTAAATGAAACAAAACAAGCCTGTTGATTAGTGTGTTCATTTCACAAGTAAAAAAACCCTTTCCCTAACCTTTGTTGAGGGATTATAAAACCTGCTTGTAAGTGCATTGTCTTTCCCTAGATCTACCTTTCGAGCTGCCACTATGCACGTTGGGATATGTAGTTTAATCAGAGGTTGTCCCGGGACTACAATCCCACAATGCACTGTATTTGTAAGAGCAAAGTAAAATCAACTCGTTTAACCTCAAACTAATGTTTAAGGTCCTAGCATGCAAGTTCTTTGTTGCTGCCTTGACAGCTGTGGCCGAAAAGTTAGCATCACCCTCTATAGAGAGTGAACTCATTGTGCTTCAATGTGCTGAATGAGACCTGCTGATTTTAATGTTATGTTAACGTATTGAATTACACACCACTTTGTAGTTTTCCAGATACTTCTTGACAAAAAATTGAAAAATGTTTTAGAAATCTGAATACTGTACCACTAGTGTGGCTTCCGGGTGACTTTTACGACGTCATTTTGTAGTTTATTTGATTACATAATGTGAAATAAAATATCGAAATGATGTTCCGTTCAAATGACGTTGCAGAAAAAAAAACTGCAGGTGATGCTAAACTCGTGTCCTGCACCCAGGTCATGTGATAAAGCTGCTTCCTCTTCCTGTCCTGTAGGTGGGCACCACAGCCCTGGGCATCGCCAAGCGCCTCGGCTACATCTCCGTCAGCGACGTGCTGAAGCTGGTAACCGAGGAGAAGACCCCCGTGGTGAGGCTGAACTTGAACCCCTGACCCCTCACAGTGCCACCTGTTCAGGAAGCCCATTACAGGCCTGATATGGACAACAGCCAGCTCCCGTTTAACAGCAAAACTACAAGTGTTTGCTTTGCAGTCCATCAGTCCCTCGTCTTCTGTGTAGAGATCTGTTGTTTGTTAATGTTTAAAGAGCAAATGCAAAGTCAAAGAATAGAAAATAAAACCGCAGTAGCTAACGCAAGCTTTGTGAAAGCGCCCTGCGATTCTATCTCGTGCAGCACATGTGCGCACGATCGATGGCATTGCAGCCCTGCCATCGCCCTGGTTAACTGCTACAATGCTGTGCGCCTGCAGTCTGGTTCAGACTGTAAGGGAAGCCGCTGTTTGAAATGGAGATCTGTTATGAAGGATCCGGCTCGCATGTTGGATTGCAAAGCTTGGCACAGGGGAAAGATGCGATTCCATCTTGAAGAGCTGTCTTTTAACAAACTCTTTGTGTGTGTGTGTGTTTCAGAGCACCACTGAGAAGCATCGCATGAGCTTCCCAGAGACAGTGGACGAGGTTCTGGATGTTTCAGAGGACGAAGGTGAGAGTGTGGGTGTGGGGGTGGGGTGCTGGAGATTTCAATTTGTTTTATTAAAATTTAACAAATTATTCATTCAGAATATATATATAATATATATATATATCTATATATATATATATATATATATATATATATGTGTGTGTGTGTGTGATATATTCTGCCTACCTTAATATTTGAAACGCTTCATAATATTTGCATTGGGATAGCAGATCTGCTTCTTCTGCAGTAAAACAAGACTGTACAGTTTGGAGAATGTGGACGTCACAAAGGGTCCCATTGACAGCACAGCAGGGTCCTCCTGCCTCCTGTGTGAGCCTTTCTGTATACAGTGTGAGCTGCAGGATGGTGCTGCTGCACGGCTTTGCCTGTTTGACTGCAGACGGCAATGCTAGTATTGTGTGAGGGCCCTCACGTTGTCTTCACTTCCACAGCTCCAGACAAACGTTTTGCATCACCTAGAATTCTAGGATTGTTAAAAAAAAATATATATATATATATATATATATATATATATATATATATATATATATATATATATATATATATATGGACATAATTTAAGATATTCTATTTAATCATGCAGTCAGAGAAACTGCTAAAAGTCTAGTATTTCTTTCAGATTTTTTCGTCGAGTATATGGTAAACTACAAAGCGGCTGTGTGCAATTCAATATGTTAACGTCACGTCATTCAGCAGCTTTCGTTCGACTTTATGAAGCAAAACGGGTTCTTTCTGTAGGGTGGTGATGCCAGAGCTGTAAGAGCGTGCGGGATTGCCTCAGTGTTGTGTCCAGGTTTAGATAGCGGTGAATACCCAGCCATCCACACACACTGCTGCTGGAGGTTTCTCACCTGGAGGAGCTGGGCGGCTGTCAGTAATAATCTGCTGTCTGTTTCTATCTCCGCCTGTGGTGAAAACTAAACCCTGGTTTTCTTGCTCTTTTTAGGGATTGCACAGCTAACTCTAGGTATGAAAAGCCCTTTCTGCATTGTTTCAGTAGGTTTTAGTGACTTCATTTCAAGCTCTTTCCTCGCTCAGAGTTCCTGATCCATGTGCATGTTCTGTAACCCACTCTTCTCATGCGGATCGCAGCTCAGCGTGGGAGTGAGGGAGTGGGTGAGTGCGCATGTGAGTGGATGTGTGAGTGAGTGTGTGAGTGAGCGAGTGTGTGTGTGAGTGGCTGTTCTCTACGGAAAGCTTTCAAACAGCAGGTGTTGAGTTTGTAGAGTAAAATTTAAAAAGCACACGGCTGACTTCAGTGCAGGATCCTTGCTTTCTAAAAGCAGTCAGTCTCGTTACCCGTTTAGAAACTTTGAATTAACAGTGCGGTTTCATTAACAGACGGATTTGGGCAGTTCAGTGTCAGTCTAAGTTATCATTAGCATCCACCAACAGAGGAAGCAACAGAAAAGAAAAAAAAAAAACAACCTTTTCTTGTAATTAATAAAAGGGCTGCAGGATAAACGAGCTGGAAACTGAAGCGTGGCACACTGGGAACGGCTAACGTTTTAAAATCAAGAACAGGATTTCCCGGCTGTGATTTGACATGCTGCTTCTGCCCTCTGCTGGTAGTGACAGTGGTTGCAACGCTGCTGTAGACAGACACAGCAAAGAGAACTCCTTTCTAAATTCCTACTCACTTTGTATAGAGAGCGACCTGAGCTATACGAGTTAGGGATGTATAGCGCAAGTATACTGCCCCCTTCCTATATACTGTGTAACCCATTCAAACACGCAGAAATACATTAGCCTCGGCTTTTTAAAAGAGCGTGCTAATCTGAGAGCGTTTCCCTTAATGAAGTTGCTGTCGCTCAGTCCCTCAAAGGTATTTAGGATTAATATTACATTCTCATGCATTTTACTAAACCTGCATATTCATGCTTACTAATATCACGTCCATCTGCCTGTCTGTTTGTCTCTCTGTCGGCGAGTCTACCCACACGGTGATGTCATGAAGTGTTTCAGGATAACGAAAAGCCTGGGTTTAATTTTGGTTTGCGTTTTGTTTTGTTTTCAAATCATTTTGTTTTGTGATAAAATAACCCAGCCACAGCGCACTGTTAAAGCTATTGTAACCCTTAGCAGCCCTCTGTTTGATTTACGTCCAGAAGCGCTAGAGAGACGCTTCGTTTCCAGTTCTGCACTCCCGGATTCTCAAGTGCTGCTTTATTCTGTTGTCTGACTGTTTGGGTGGTGGTGTATTGTTTTTTTTAATTCAGTAAGAAAAGTTTTGCATGTCGACTCGCATTATGACTCTGATTTGGCCTGGGAAGTTGTGTCGTGTCATTTTTACTTTACGCATCATTTACCCGTCTGTGCGGAGGTCGGGTTTTCCATGGGAGACACAGCAAGCGGCTGCTGTCCTGCTAAAGTATCTGTCTCAGATCTTGCTCTAGTGCACGCATGGGAAGTCCTCAGTAAGTTGGCAATGCCTCTGTCATTGCAGTGCGTCCTGCACTTTGCAAACGCGCTTGCTCAGAAACAGCTGCGTTAACGTAGTTTTTCTTTTAGCGCTGAAGTCCGCTCTGTGGCTAGTACTGCTCACTGGGTAAGTAAAACAACAGCACCCTTTTTTTTTCTCTCATAAGTGTTACTGTATATTTACAGTTGAAATCTTGAAACCAAAATGAAACGTGGAGGAGGAGACGAACACTTCATGGCGTTTCAATGCTGCATGCTGTGGTCCCGTCTTTAGCCCCGTGTCGTTGTCTGTAGCCGTGAGGTCCGCCTAGATGTTTAGCCCTGTGATGTGTGTGTATCTGTCTCTCGTTTGGAAGTTGCTGTGTAGATTTTGTTGGTCTCCAGTGATTGGCTCAAAAGTAAAAGCAGCTCATGAATAATGTATTTCTAGGGGCGGGGCTTTCTGGGGAGGAAGGACCACCAACCCACACTTCACAGACTAGATCGGACACTGCCTGCAAAACACATTCTGCAGACCAATAGATATGTCAGGATTTCTAGATAGAACAGATCCTGGGGAAAAAAATCCCTCCATATATACCATCAATATCTCAGCACACCTGCAGAGAAATCTGATTCGGTTTACAGGATAGAGACATCTGATGTGCTAGATAAAGCATAATAACAATTACACCATAGATATCCTGTGAAGAACTAGACCTCCTGCCAAAAACATTCGGTAGACCAAAGACATCCCTTGGGTGCTAGATAGGACTCCTCCTGTGGATTGATACTCCAGAATACACGAGATACCTCTTCGCAAAACTCTGCTGAGGCCACAGAGATCTGTATATGAGACAGGGAACACATTCCAGACCATTGAGATCCAAGAATCACTAGATAGGACACTGTGCAGAAGACATGGATATCTTCAAACTCCACTGAATAGTTAAAGCTCATTACAGTTTATAAAAACTTGGTTGAATCCGTTTTTCAAGCGCACAATAATGAAACAAATCGGTTTTTGATCAAATATCTAGCCGTCTTCGGGGGTCTTGATTGTTCTGAGCGCATGTATCTAGGCGGTTCCTCCCGTTAGAACTGCGCCGATGCAGTCCCTGCCGTGTCACTCTTCGAGCTGCGCGGGATGCTCGCAAAAGAGCGTTAATGACGGACTTGTTTGTTAAAACTCACAAAATGAGGGAGCATGCATTCATACCATGGCACCTATAACTCACACCCGTCACTCAAGTACCATCTGGGGCCCTCCAATTCGCTGCACGTGTTGCTTCTGGTCCTGAGCCCCTGGCGAGCCCCTGCGTCTCGGCCAGGCCTGCGTGTCTCTGTCTCTCTGTCTGACAGCTCTGTGCTCTGCAGGAGAGGAGCTGCTGGGAGGAGATGGAGCTAAATACATGCAGCTGGATGACCTCAAGGACCAGGATGATGACTTCCTGTCCCCCAAGAAGACTCTGGAGAGCGGGCTGGTCACAGCGTAAGGATCACGGGGGGGGGCTCCTTGAGTATAGCGTCACACTGACACCTTCAGAAGGAGGTCTGACACAGCGCTCACAGGTTCACTGCAGAGTCTGATCTCTTTGAAAAGTCCCGCGGCCCTCGGGCAACGGGTATTACTAACAGTTTATCATTCATTAAAATCCCTCTTGCTGTTGACCCTTTAGAAAAGTTTACCATCGTGAAAACAGAGGCATAAAATAACCAACAGAAAAGCCCAGAGATAAAAACAGGGCAAGCTGTGGTACATGCACTGTGAACGACAACATCTCCGCGGTAAGCGTGTAGAAGGGTCTGTTTAGCATTGCTCAGAATCACGAAAGAGATCTAGTCCGTACTAAACAGATTGCTTTGCTGTCCTTGTTTGTCTGTTTGTTGCCTGGCCAGTGACTCGGGCATCTCATTCCAGCGTTCAGCAGCGTGCTAAGGGCATTGTCGTTACTTTCACAGGCCATATTCCCCGATCCTTCCCAGAATCCCCTGCGTCTCTCCAGAAACGGTCATTCTGAAAGAACAGGATATAGTTCATATGGAGCAGGTATTTGACACTGCACTCTATACTAATGATATTATTATTATTATTATTATTATTATTATTATTATTATTATTATTATTATTATTATTATTATTATTATTATTATTATTAATAATAAAATGTGTGTGTTGTGGTTTGTTCTTTTGTTTCTGCTTTGCGATGCTTTTGTGTAAATGTAATTAATACATTAGAAAGTGCATGGCACAATCCTGTCTGTTGATTCACAGCACAGGATAGAGAATCATCTTGTACTGCTCTGGCCAAAAGTTCTGCATCACCAAGAATGTCGGGCTTGAGATGATCATTTAAAAAAAACAAACTACATGAATATAATTTAGATCTTTCATTAAACATCATGTAATCAAGTGAGTTTCTGATAATTTTTCAAGTGCTTGGGAGCACTCCAAAGCGGTGTGTGGTTCAATATGACGTTATTCAGCAGGTTTCACTGTATGAAGCAGAATGGATGTGGAGTTCTAACTGGAAAGGGTCTCCGTCTGCCCAGAACAGAAAGCCTCTCCCTCTCTCCCTCTCTCTCTTCTCTCTCTCTCTCTCTCTCTCTCTCTCTCTCTCTCTCTCTCTCTCTCTCTCTCTCTCTCTCTCTCTCTCTAATATTATTACCATCGCTAAGTAGGTCCCTCATTTCTGTAATGTTAAAGATGAATTGCATGTTTTAAATGTTTTTTTCATTTTTTTTTTAGCCCTCCCGAGAGAGGTCCTGTGATGAGCGCAGAGACATTGAAAACACGTGAGTCAAACGAAAAGCAGGATCCCTGAGAAGCAGCGCCAGAGAGTGAGGACTCCAACTCCCAGAAGCCTCCACACTCTGCCCATTGCTGCTTTTCCTGTCACTCACATGTCGTCAGTGTCTCTGCATTCATCATGTGACCGCTCTCATGCAGGAGGGGAAAGGGTCATGGCTGTAGTTCTCATTGGAGGAACGGATATGGGGGAGGGGGGTGCTCCCGAGCGGCGCATCGGCGGTTCGAGTCCAGGCTCTTCCACAGCCGACCGTGGACGGGAGCTCCCAGGGGGCGGCGCACAATTGGCCGAGCGTCGCCCCGGAGGGGAGGGATCAGGTCGGCCAGGGTGTCCTTGGCTCACCGCGCACCTGCAGGCCAGCGTCGGAGGACAGTGCAGCTCTGGGTTGGCTGCACGGCGGGCCTGCAGAGTGAAAGCGGTTGGCTGATGGTACACGTTCTGGAGGACAGCGTGCGTTCGCCTTCGCCGCTCCTGAGACAGCGTTGGGGTGGTGGCTGTGAGCTGAGACTAAAAAAATACAATTTGACATTTCAAACTGGGAGAAAAACCAGTAAACAAATAAATAAATAAACTAGTTTACCATGTCCTGTGTGTCTTTCATATCGGGGAAACGAAGCGTCAGCAATATGAACTGGGTAGAACGATCCCAGATCTCCGTCGTTTCCAAAGACTTTCCCTTGTGAAGCATGGCTGCTGTTTATTAGCTTGACTGGGATCTGCAGACACTGGCTTGTCCCTGTGTGAGGTTCCCCCCTCTGCTTGTTTTCAACAGCAAATCCCGATGCACCCCCTGCCCAAGGAATACGATGAGGACTCGCTGATCCCCAGCAGCCCAGCCACAGAGACCTCGGACAACGTGAGCCCCGTGGCCAGTCCCATACACACTGGGTGAGAGCTACACGCTGCATGGCGGGGGGGGGTGGTGGCAGTTATTTACACCGAATTAAGCAGAACACCAATTTGATCGCTTGAATACTTCAAGTGAATTAAAGGGCTACTTCACAGACAGTGGATCCCTTTAATCCTTTGTGCAAATGTGCTTTGCATTTGAGCGAGAGTCACGGGGTGCAGATGCTTGTTTTCGTTAAAGGCGATTCGTCGCCCCGACGGGATCGCTCACATTGCTTGCTGAGTCGCGGTGTGTGCTGCTTCCCTGTTTCCCTGGCAGCTTCCTGGTCAGTTTCATGGTGGACGCTCGTGGAGGGTCGATGCGCGGCAGTCGGCACAACGGTCTGCGAGTGATCATCCCGCCCCGGACCTGTGCAGCCCCCACCCGCATCACCTGCCGCCTCATCAAACCGCAGAAACTCCCCACCCCGCCCTCCCTGGTGGAGGGGGAGGGGCTGGCCAGCCGCATCATATCCCTGGGGCCGGCTGGAGCACACTTCCTGGGGTGAGTGTGTAGTGAGGGCCGTGCACAACCTCTGTGCTGTGTCTCTGTGCTGTGCTGTGTCTCTGTGCTGTCTCGCTGTGCTGTGCTGTGTCTCTGTGCTGTCTCGCTGTGCTGTGTCTCTGTGTTGTCTCGCTGTGCTGTGCTGTGCCTCTGTGCTGTGCTGTGTCTCTGTGCTGTCTCGCTGTGCTGTGCTGTGTCTCTGTGCTGTCTCGCTGTGCTGTATTGCTGTGTCTCTGTGCTGTGCCGCTGCGCTATGTTTTGACTATGATGTCTGCTGCTGTTGCAGGCCTGTGATTGTGGAGATCCCTCACTTTGCCTCTCTGGGCCAGGGGGATCGAGAGCTGGTGGTCCTGCGCAGTGAGAACGGCTCCACCTGGAAGGAGCATCGCAACAAATATGGAGAGGACCTGCTGGAGACCATCCTGAACGGCATGGACGAGGGTGAGCGCTGACCCAAACACTCGACACTGAGCACTGAGACACTGAGCACTGAGACACTGAGACACTGAACACTGAGACACTGAGACACTGCACTGAGACCAAGCACTCGCCTGTCTCTCAGCTCTGCATGTTGCTGTTTTCCAGACCTGGAGAGTCAGCTGGAGCTGGATAAGAAGAGAGTCCGCAGGATAATTTCCACGGACTTCCCGCTGTACTTCGCTGTGGTGTCCCGCATCCAGCAGGCGTGCGATATGATTGGACCGGAGGGGGGCGTGCTCTGCAACAGGCTGATCCCATTGGTCCAGGCCACCTTCCCAGAGACAGCTGTGACCAAGAGAGTGCGGCTCGGCCTGCAGGTAATGCTGAGAGCCCTTCACTGCCCCTCGCTCTCTCCCATCTCTCACCCTGCCCCTTGCTCTCTCCTGTCTCTCACCCTGCCCCTCGCTCTCTCCCATCTCTCACCCTGCCCCTCGCTCTCTCCCATCTCTCACCCTGCCCCTCGCTCTCTCCCATCTCTCACCCTGCCCCTCGCTCTCTCCCCTCTCCCTCTCTCACCTACCCTCTCTCTCCCCCTCCCCTCCCCCTCCCTCTCTCCCTATCTCTGAGTGGCTCGGGATCTCGAGACCCTCCCCATCTCCCCCTCCAGGTGAGGGAGAGATCTCCCACTGAGAGGGGAGAGGCCCCCTCCCTCTGAGAGAGCTCCTCTCTCGGGGAGGAGAGATAGGAGGCCCCTCCCTCTCTCCCTCTCCCCCTCCCTCTCTCCTCCCCTCCCCTCCCCTCCTCCCTCTCTGGAGAGGGGAGAGAGGGGGGGGGAGGAGGGAGGGGAGAGGAGAGAGGGAAGGGGAGAGATGGGAGAACGGGAGGGGAGTGGGGTCCCCCCTCTCCCCTCCCTCTCCTCTCTCTCCAAGAGAGGGGGCCGGGGAGGGAGAGAGGGGAGAGACAGTGGGAGGGGGAGGAGAGGGACGGGAGGGACCGGGAGAGAGAGGGACAGGGGAGAGAGGGGAGAGGGGTCCCCCTCTCCCCCTCTCTCCACCTGCCCCTCCCTTTCTTCCTCTCTCACTCTCCCTGTCTCCCTCTCTCCCCCTCTCCCTCTCTCCCCCTGCAGGCCCAGCCGGTCCCGGACGAGCTGGTGACGACCCTCCTGGGTAACCAGGCCACGTTCAGCCCGGTGGTGACGGTGGAGCCACGCAGGAGGAAGTTCCACCGGCCCATCGGCCTTCGCATCCCGCTGCCCCCCTCCTGGAGAGAGAACCCGCGGGACGCAGGGGAGGGGGACACCACCAGCCTGCGCCTGCTCTGCAGCGTCATCGGTGAGACCCCCGCGCCCCCAGTGACCCTGAGGGCTCCCCCGCCTGGGGGCCTGGGGTGCGGGGGGTGTGGGGCCCCCATGTGTGGGGTACGGGACCGTGGGGCGTGGGGTCTGGGGGCGTGGGTGGGGCGGGTGTGGGGTCTGGGGCGTGAGGTGCGGGGTGTGTGGGGGCCCCCACACCCTGGGGGTGTGGACGTGGGGTGTGGCACTCTGGGGGCGTGAGGTGCGGGGTGTGGGGGCCTGGGGGTGTGGGTGCGGGACCCGGGGTCCTGGCCCCCACACCCCCCGGGGGTGTGGGGGCCTGGGGGTGTGGGGGCCCTGTGGGGTACGACCCCCGACGTGGGGCGTGGGGTCTGGGGGCGTGGGGTGCACGGGGTGTGGGGTCTGGGGGGTGAGGTGCGGGGGTGGTGGGGCCCTGGGGTGTGTGGGGTGCGGGACGTGGGGTCCACTCCCCCACACCCCCTGGGGCCGTGAGGTGCGGGGGTGTGGGGGTGCGGGCGTGAGGTGCGGGGGTTCACCCCCACCCCAGACCCCCCGCACACGCCCCCCCACCCCTGGTTACCCCCACACCCCCGGGGGTGTGGCACCCTGCACCCCAGACCCCGGGACGTGGCCCCCACACCCTGGGGCCCCACGTGCGGGGGTGCACCCCCCGCCCCCCCAGACCCCCGCACTCCACGCCCCCACACCCCTGGGGCGTGAGGTGCGGGGTGTGTGGGGCCTCACCCGGGACGTGGGGCGTGGGGTCTGCCCCGTGAGGTGCGGACCCCCACACCCCTGGGGGTGTGGGGGTGCGGGACGTGGGGCGTGGGACCCCCGTGACTCGGGGCCCCCACACCCCCTGGACCCCTGGCCGTGCACCCCGCACGTGGGGTGCGGGGGTCACCCTGGGCCCGTGACACCCCGGGGGTGTGGGGCCTGGGCACTGGGGTGCCCCACGGTGGGGTGTGGGGTCTGACCCCGTGACCCCACACCCCACCCCACCCCACGTGAGGTGCGGGGGTGTGGGGGCCACGGGGTGCGGGACTGGGGCCCGGGGTCTGGGGGCCCCCACCCCCCCTTACCCCCACGGGGGCCTGGGGGCACCCCAGACCCCCGCACCCCACGCCCCCCCCACACCCCATGCCCCCGGACCCCCCCACGTCTCCAGTCCCCCACACATAATTTAGATGTTTTAGTGAACTTCATGTAATCAAAATGATATCTCAAAAGTCTACCGGAAGCCATAATAGCAGTGCAGTATTTCATGCTAGATTGCAAAATGTCACATTTAATAAAAAGGTTTTCATTGAGTATCTGGAAAACTACAAAGCGCTGGTGTGTAATTCAATAAGTCAACACGGCGTTATTCAGCAGCTTTCATTCAACTTTTCAAAGAGAAATTAATTCACTCTACAGGGTGATGCAAAACATTTGGCTCTAAACACCCTTATTAAAGTTTACCACAGGAAATGCGCGCAGTCATTTTGAACCCTCTGTGCTTTTCCCATGGATGTTTTTATACATGCTTTACCATACCTGTCATACCACTGGGGCGAATCGGGGTGCTATTAAAACCTGGAATGGGGTCGTCTTTCCATCTCTGATCTGAGCCTCTCTGTTGCAGGTGGCACTGCCCTGGCTCAATGGGAGGATATCACAGGAACCACCAAGCTGATGTACGCCAAGGACTGTGCCAGCTTCACCACCAACGTGTCGGCACGGTGAGGATCTGCAAGCCTGCCACGCTGTCAGTTACAGGGCCCTAGTCACTCAGAGCTGTTTAGGATTTAAACAGAGTCTGTTAACCACATTGCCAGACCATTGTTAACTCACAGCTACTCACCCAGACTGTGGAATACAGGACCTGTGAGAAGTGACTTACTGAAATATATCTTATTATAGTCCCATATCACTGGGCTGAGCTCCGGGGCACACAGAGCGATCAGGGGATAAATCACCGTCCCATTCCCTTGAGCGCTGAGCCCTGTCCCGCTGCTCCTCTCCCCCTCTCAGGTTCTGGCTGGCAGACTGTCCCCGCACGGCCGAGGCGGTGAGCTTCGCCAACCTGCTCTACAGGGAGCTGTCAGCTGTGCCCTACATGGCCAAGTTCGTGGTGTTCGCCAAAATGAATGAGGCGCGCGAGGGTCGACTGCGCTGCTACTGCATGACTGACGACAAGGTGGACAAGACTCTGGAGCAGCACGAGAACTTCATTGAGGTGGCACGCAGCCGGGACATAGAGGTGAGGGGAGAGGGGAGAGGGGAGAGAGGGGAGAGGGGAGACTGGAGCAGCACGAGAACTTCAGTGAGGTGGCACGCAGCCGGGACATAGAGGTGAGGGGAGAGGGGAGGGGGGGGGGGGGGGGGAGAGAGGGAGAGAGGGAGAGGGGAGAGACTGGAGCAGCACGAGAACTTCAGTGAGGTGGCACGTGGCCGGGACATAGAGGTGAGGGGAGAGGGAAGAGGGGAGAGAGGGGAGAGAGAGGAGAGAGGGGAGACTCTGGAGCAGCACGAGAACTTCAGTGAGGTGGCACGTGGCCGGGACATAGAGGTGAGGGGAGAGGGGAGAGAGGAGAGAGGAGAGAGGGGAGAGAGAGGAGAGAGGAGAGAGAGGAGACTCTGGAGCAGCACAAGAACTTCAGTGAGATGGCATGCAGCCGGGACATAGAGGTGAGGGAAGAGGGGAGACTGTGGAGCAGCACGAGAACTTCAGTGAGGTGGCACGCAGCCGAGGGGAGAGAGGGGAGGAGATGGAGAACTGAGGGAAGAGAGGAAAGATCAAGGATAAGACTGGAACAACATGAGAACTTCAGAGGAAAGAGAGAGCAAAGGGGAGGAAAGAGGGAAGGGGCGCCAAGGCGAGAGACAGACAGAAATAGAGAGACAGAGACGGGACATTGAGGACACACGTCACTGAGTCTCTGTCGTCTCCTGCAGGTGCTGGAGGGAATGCCGCTCCACTTGGAGTGCACCGGGAATCTGATCCCGGTTCGGAAAGCCACTCAGCAGCTCCGCAGCTTCAGCTTCCAGGCGTTCCGGGATAACCGGCTCCCCGTGTCCGTCAAGGTGATCCGATTATTATTATAAATCCCATTCATTCTGCATATAAATAATCGCCATAGTAACCCAGTCTAAACGGATGAGTTACTGGTACAGTGCCAGTGCTGATTGTGTCCCCCTGTCCCCTCAGGTGCGGGACAGCAGCAAGGACCCCTCGGGATTCCTCTCCTTCCTGCGCAAGCCCACCAAGTACGAGGACAGCCAGCACGTGCTCTGCAACCTCAATATCAGCATGCCTCCCTGCAGCAAGGTACTGCCCCAGCCTGCACTGAGCCCTTTCAGTGAGGGGCTGGGACTGTAAAGACATGCGGAGCGTTTCACAGCCTGACCAGCCTCTCTGTGTGTGTGTGTGTCTCAGGTGGCGGGCAGTGAGGACAGGAGACGCACTCTTACACCGCTGGCTCTGAGAGAGCGGTACAGCGCCCTGAGCGAGCCCACCATGGGTAAGAACGTCTTCTACTGTTAGCACTGGACACCTGCTATAGACACTTCCATTAGCACTGGACACCTGCTACAGACACTTCCATTAGCACTGGACACCTGCCACAGACACTTCCATTAGCACTGGACACCTGCTACAGACACTTCCATTAGCACTGGACACCTGCTACAGACACTTCCATTAGCACTGGACACCTGCTACAGACACTTCCATTAGCACTGGACACCTGCCACAGACACTTCCATTAGCACTGGACACCTGCTACAGACACTTCCATTAGCACTGGACACCTGCCACAGACACTTCCATTAGCACTGGACACCTGCCACAGACACTTCCATTAGCACTGGACACCTGCCACAGACACTTCCATTAGCACTGGACACCTGCTACAGACACTTCCATTAGCACTGGACACCTGCTACAGACACTTCCATTAGCACTGGACACCAGACACTCAGACACAGAGCTATGAAGACCTGTGAAAGAGTGATTTCATATTAACTGTTACAGGCCATATCTTAGACAGTAAATATTTGGTAACTAGCAGAGTGATTAATTATGTGTTAATGGCCAGAACACTTTCATGGTAATTTGCTTAAAGAACTGTCCAATATCTCCTCCTCCCCCTCTCTGTCTCTCTCTCCCTCCCTACCTCACCCCCTGCCTTTCCCCGTGTCTCCCTCTCTCCCCCTCTCTCTCTCTCTCTCTCCCTCCCTACCTCACCCCCTGCCTTTCCCCGTGTCTCCCTCTCTCCCTCTCTCTCTCTCTCCCTGCCTCTTGTCCCTCTCTCCTGCAGCCTCAAAGACTGCGATGGAGCGGACAGAGTTGAAAATGGCTCTCATATCGGAGCAGCTGGGACTCAGCTGGGCAGGTGAGGCTTCTAGAATCGCAGGAATGACTAGCAGGTATAAACTCTTGAAGGGTTTTAACTGAGAATTTCAAACCCTCGATCTGAACTCTGTACCAGCCCTATCAGCAGGGTCTCCTCTCTCTCTCTCTCTCATTATGCTGGAGAGCTCTTGATTCTTTGCTTTCTTTTTCTTTTTTTTCTTTAAAGTAATCACTTCCTGCGTTGTAGGTCAGGTTTCTCTAATAGTCTGCAGTTAGACCATGTGGTCGACACTTATAGGGTTAAATTACATGGGAGCCTTTCCCCAACCCCCAACTGACTGCCTGTCTCTGTGCATGCGTGTCTGCGTGTGTCTGGGTGTGCCTGTCTGTCTGTCTGTGTATCTGTCTGTCTGTCTGTGTGTCTGCGTGTCTCTGCAGAGCTGGCTCGGGAGCTGGAGTTCAGTGTGGATGACATCAACAGGATCCGAGTGGAGAACCCCAACTCCCTGCTGGAGCAGAGCTCCGCCCTGCTGAATCTGTGGGCAACACGCGAGGGCAAGAGAGCCAAGAGTGAGTCTCTGAGATGGGCAAAGCACTGCAGGGCACATGGTGGTGGGGCACAGTGCAGAGCAGGGGCAAGCGCAGGGGTGGGTACAGGCATGGGAAAGAACAATGCAAGAACACTCAACCCCTTTTAATAATGCCTGTCAGGAGCAGAAAGTGGAGTGACTCCATCAGGAGTTCTTCAATAACAGTGAACAGGGATCCCTGAATGGAAAGATGTGTAGCAAAAGTATGCAGCGAGAAAAAAATGTGTGTGCATGCTTGTGCGTGCTTGTGCGTGAGCGCGCGCGTGACTGACCTGCCCTCTTTCTCCCTCCCTGCCCAGTGGAGAGTTTATACACCGCCCTGAAGAGCGTTGACCGCACAGACATTGTTAACATGCTAGAGGGCTCTGGACCGCAGCCTCGCGGGCTGAAAGACAGCCGCCGCTACACTGAGCGAGACTATCTGCTGTCCCCCTCCATAATGAACGGTAAGGAGCCTGGACCCCCCAGAGCCCCCGATTCCCTCAGCACACCCCCCCTCCTTCTCCTCCTCCTCCTCCCTGCCCCGCGAAGCAGTGCTGTGACAGCCGGCCCCCCGCGGGTTTGGGGATATTAAAATATCCAATATGTGTTTTTAAACACATTGCACAAGGGCTCCCCCCTTGCCAGCCCACGCTTTGCTGCCTGAGCTGAAACAGAGCTTGAGAACGTCATAACCTCCTACTGCTGAGTGACTAGGGGAACAAAGCTACAATGCAAACTAACTAGAATACCAACGAGGCCTGCAGAATGTTGGATCCAGACACAGAGGATTGTGGGACCCTGCAGCCTTAACCTGCTGTGTATATTCATTTATTTATTTATTCATCGAGTATTTGCTTTCACTAGAACGTACGTTGTAGTTTTGGTTCCAGTTAGTACATGATTGGAATCGCTAGTTCCGTTTTAGAACCCTTTAGTGCTGAATGTCTTCTACAGAACTGTCTGTTAGTTCTATAGAACTGGAACAAACCTTCCAAAGGAAACCCGATGAAAGGGAAATGTTCCCGTTGATGACGTCATACAGACACCCAATCAGAGTTAGACTTGCACCATAGCAACGGTGCAACAAACCACGGTATACCATGTGATCAGAAACAGTGCAGTATCACAGCAATGAGACAGGGGAGGACCCGGATACAGGGCAGCGTAGGACTTGTGTTTACTGCTGGTCATGTTACCAGGAGAGAAATAAAAGCAGAGGAAAAAGACACGTTTTAATTTGCGGCTTGATTCGTGGATTATAAACCGAGGCATTAGAATTAACCCTTGCATGCCATCACCCTGGTACTAAACTGCATTCGTGGGAATCGGAATCTGAAAGAGAATGCTGCCTTCCTCTTGCTAGCTGTGTGTGATTGAATTGAAATGAGCTTCAGGGAACGTATGCAAGCTGCAGTGCTGGCCCCCGCTGTGTAGAGACGGACCCCGCGGGATGCTGTTTCATCTGATGGTGTGACTCTACTGCTCCAGCTGCAACTGTTTCGTGTTCCTGTCTGTCTCTCTCTCTCTCTCTCTCTCTCTCTCTCTCTCTCTCTCTCTCTCTCTCTCTCTGACTGTCCCCTTTTCTGTGTGTTTTTTTCCCCCGAACATGTCATCTCGCGGCTGCGCGGCGGGCCCGCCCCCCTGCCCCGCCCTCTCTTCCTGTCACCTCTCTCCTCTGACCTCATGTTGACTGGCCCTGTCATCCTTTCTCAATGATCTCTCCTGTGGCCGCCTCTTCCTCCTCCTCCTCCTCCTCCTCTGGGATCAGTGCATGCTCCTGACTGACTGCCCCGCTCTGTACCCGCCCCTCGGGGAGGAAAGAGCTCTCTGTCTCGTGGTGGATTTCAGTCCAGTACTAACGTTGTGTCTGTGCATGGCCTGCCTGCCTGCCTGTCTGCCTGTATCATCTTCTTCTGATCTGCCATGTACTTTCAAGATCTTCCACTGAGTGACAAAGTGGGTTCCCAAGTCCCCACCCCCGATATTCCAAAGGCTAGCGTGAGCCGTCCATAAAAAGAGGTGCAGTGGAGTATACCATCCATTTGAGACAGGGGAATAGCATCTTATTGTACAAAAGTTCTGAATTATCCCATACAGAAAAGTTCCATTATACTGTCAGCCCTGTAGAGACCCATGTTAACAAACAGTAGAGCGGTCCTGATACGCTAGCACACTGCACATCTGGTACTGCTAGGGTACTATGGGACTGCAGTGGATTACCAGCACTGTGCATTGTGTGTTTTTTCAATGGGTGATACTATTGCATTGCTCTTAAACTCGACCAGTGCAGCGTTTATGTCCCTAACTTGCAAAAAAAAAAACTGGGGGCTACCATTTGAATACTTTTTTTGAGGGGTGGTTCAGGCAGTCTTTATTGTGTAATAGACCCCAAATGCAGTGGGGCTCCCCCTGGTGGACGGCTCACGCCAAACCCTTCTAGCCAGCAACAGAGGGAGTTTCATTTGTATTAATTTATTGAGTTGTTGATGATTTGTTTGAGTTTGTTTTCTGTTGCTGTGTTTGGGGGAAGCCACACAGTGGAAATCGAGTGAAGGTGCTCTCTCTCTCTCTCTCTCTCTCTCTCTCTCTCATTATTAACATCTTCTCATGACACCAGTGAGCCGATTGCAGGCTTTAACCAAACAGATAAAAAAAAAACCTCCTAATTTAGTTCTAGCTGTCTCTATAGTGGTGCAGTTATATTCTAAGTAGGCAATTGTCATGCACTGATTACATTAAATGAACAGTTGCAGGATACAATAACTGCCCCCTGAGAAGTTGTGGCATCCTCTAGGTGGCGCCACTAGTTTGCTGCAGTTCAAGCTCCTGGGTCACCATGGAAACTGTCTGCCAGCAGATAGATGAACATTTCCATCAATACCAGCTGGACCCAGTGGCGCCCAATATGGGACTTGATCAGATGACTCCAGCGCCACTAATTGCCAGCGTCTGTTATAGTCTGCCTGTGCTGGAACTGCAGTGCGGTCTCTGTCTGATTCACACCAGTGACAGATGCTTCCCTACAGGGAGAACATCTTCTCACCCTCTGAATAGAGAAACCGGAGCCCCTGTCCTGCTCTGGGGACGCTTTTAGAGAGCTCATCGCCCGCGGGGACCTTGGCGACGTGTCCTCTCCAGTTAATCCTGGTCACTGACACCCCCTGCCCACTCAGCACTGCAGCCCAGGCAGACAGATGAGATATCGGCTCAGGTTACTGCCAGCGGCCAACACCCCCCTCCTCCCTCCCTCCCCTGCCTCTGAGACAGAAACCAGCAGGGAAGAACAGGTCTCTTACTTTGGGATCCCATTACAATCCCAGTCCCTAAAGAAACCACACCAGCATTACCAGCCATGGCAACACAATGGATTGGGAGCAGATATTGCACAGTGGTCAGATATATACTGGTGCTGATAGGGTACTATGGGACTGCAGTAGATTACCAGCAGTGTGGATTGCGTGTTCATAGCATAGTTATATCATTGCTATGTCGATATATGATACCAGTGTGGTACCATTCTATCAGTGGCATCCCACTGTAGCTGCCCTTGTGCTGACAGTGCCTCTGAGTACAGATCAACTGCAGTGCCACTCCCTGCATAGCCTTTGAATACGACTTGGCGAGGGATGTGTCTTGGATACTTATTTAAAGAGCGTAAAGATACAGAGACATGCAGTGTATTGGGATTATCTTTTAAGCTTTGCAAACAGCATGAAGTACAGCAAAACTAGTCTTGTTTTCTAGTTACTTTCCTTCGAGTTATTGAAGGCCAGGCAACTTGAGCTGGAGAGACAGCAGCTCCTATGAGAGCAGCGTGTCGCAGTCAGGGGACAGTGTTGAAAGTTTACAGGGGATTGTGAAAAGGTATTCCCAGCCGCTATATCATCATTTAATAAGAGCTTCTGTACCACGGAAATCAGGGTGCATGAAAGGGGCCACTCATGGGTCAGGCAAAGGGCTGGGGAGCGGCGCACTGAGGACATGGAAATCCATCCAAAACAGGACCAAATCCAATTGTCAAGATCACAACAGAACCAAACTCAAATTCTGCTATCTGTACTCATCAGGGGGGTTTATTTAATGACCTTACCAATGCTGGATCTCAATACAGCCACTGCCTACAATGTACAAACCTGAATTTTTCAATTGTACGGTGAAATGTTATTAAGTGAAAACTACCAGCATGATTAAGACAGAATTTGGTGGTGGTGGTGGTATTTAGATTAGATCATTAAAATAGACCCCTCCCCCCCCCCGATATTCTTGAAATGAGTATTTTATCCACTTCCTCGGTGCCCCAGTGTAATTTTGAAGGATGCATTGCGCGTATGCCTTGGGGGGGTGGGGAGTCTATCCCCAGTAACGCAGGCTGTGTTTTTTCTGCAGGTCCTTCACGGAGGCTCCCCCCCCAGCTCAATGCTTACCTTGTCGTGCCTTGTTGTGTCGTTACTGCCTGGTTTTGCTTGTGCCCCCACCTCCCCCCTGTGGCAGTGCTCCCAGAGGCTCCCTGCGTCTGCGGATCAGGCCGCACTGGGAGCTCTGGGAACACTGGCAGAGCCGGTGTCAGCATGCCGCTCTCTCTGCTCCCCGTGTAGGTTACTCCCTGGTTCAGGAGGAGCTCCTGTCCCCTGCCTCCATGCAATACATCCTGCCGTCGCCGCTGAGCACTGACACCTACTGGCAGGAGGTGTCCAGCATGGATTGTGCCCCCATCGCCACCACGGAGGAGGACACGCTGATGGAGATGTCCGAGGTCCAGGTGTGGCCCCGGGGGCACAGCCCCTCGCTGGTCCCTGTGGAGGACTCATCCCTGGAGTGCAGCAACGCCGAGGACTCGGACGCAGGGCAGGCCGGAGCAGGAGGGGGCTCGCTGGACCTGGTGGAGGACGAGGCGGTGGATGATTCGGATAGGGCTTTCAATGGGCTGGACCGGGGTCAGAGGTCAAAGGGCAGGAGGGCGGCGCAGGAGAAGGAGCTGCAGGCCGCAGCCACAGCAGGACAGAGTACCAAGGACGGGCTTTCTCTCGTTTCAGGACAGCAGCGGGTCTACGCGCGGCTCAGCGACTCTCCCGGACTCAGCAGGGTGGCCGAGAGGAACGGAGCGGAGAGGTGAGTCCATGTGACAGGGGGTCTCGTGGAGCCGCAGTAAGGAGGGGCTCAGTGCGAGAGTGTGGTATTAGTATAGTAATACAGCACAGTATAGAACAGCACTACAGTCCGTGTTTAGTGCAGTACAGTACAGTGTAGGGAAAGCCGTTCTTTGATTAACCAACAGCTCTGTGTGCTCTGCAGTGAAATCAGTTTCCAGAGTTTATAAAACCTGCTGTTCCTGGAACCGAATGTGAAAAGTATTGATTGCTGCTTTTCAAAAACACAAATCCATTCGATGCACAGTGATACTTTTTTTCTCCCTCGGCTCCCCCTTTCTCTATCACCCTCACCCTATCTCTCTCCCCCACCCCTCCAGGCCTCGGGAGTCCCCTGCCGGGGGTTCGTTCCTCTCTTACCTGCAGGAGCAGCCCCTGTCCTCGTGGCAGCCCCCCCCCGAGTTCTCACAGAGCTGGGTTCAGCAGCGGCAGCAGCGCATGGCCGAGTCGATGATGCCACCGTTGCGTGCCGCGGACCCCAGCCAATCACGCGTCTCCCAGGAGTCCCTGCAGCAGCCAGTCCGGGACATGGGCCATTCGGAGATCCTGCGAGGTCACATCCTGTCCACGCAGCCCTCCGACAAGGGGCTGGGCGTCCAGCAGAGGAGCTGGTTCGGAGCAGGGCAGGTGAGCCAGGCTGGTAACGATGCACCATCTCCCAGTTTGACATCCTTTAAAAACTAAGGGATAACGACATCGCTGTGGCGGTAAGAATGGAACACCTGAATCAATAAAGCCAGAGACCGGAGTTCAAAGAACATGCCACAGCAATGCCATTATCACTATTACAACACGACATTTCAAAGCTGTTTATGTGTTTGTCTGAATCGTTTCAGCGCAGTCTACTGAAAGAGTTTTCCAGTGCAGGGCTCGAAGCATGATACTGCAGCAAATTATAGTAACTCTGTTCAGGGAAGATCATTCAAATTGCAGTCTGTTTGAAATGCAAATTTATAAACAGGAGTAACTGCAGCTAAAGCAAGACTTCTCCACGTGGTAATTAGTGCAGTGCGCTGTGTACAGAGCAGAGTTCTCTGCTGACGCTGTGGATCAGTGTGCGGAGACCAGGGAACTCACGAGGACGTTTACAAATGAACAGGAGCGGTGTCTGAAAAAAGCAAAGCAATATTTGCATGCAGTACATGCAACCCCAGAAAAAATAAATAACACAGTGTGCTAGCGCGTCAGAACCACTGCACTGTGCAGCATCTGCTCCCAATGCATTGCGCTGCCATTGCTGTGGTCTGTTAATGGTTTCTTCAGGGCAATATGCTAACCATTACTGTATACGTTTATTAATACCAGTTATTGCCTCATACTCACACAGCGGGAATAAATCTTCTTTACTTGCGTCACGTCCATTAATTTTAACCACTGGGGAAATAACTGGAGCATTTCCTAGTGGTGCAATGTAAAATACATCTGAGAAGAGGAGGCATTCACTCTCTGGTTTGGTATCACTGTCTGCAGGGGCGTGCTGCCCGGGGTATTTCAAGCTGCTGATCACATGGACTGTTTTATTTTAGCCTGAATGACAGAGAGAGGGGCTGCCAGGGACAGGAGCTGGGTTGTGAAGTGGGATTGCTTGTCGGGAAGGGGGGTCGTGTTACAGTGTAGCTGAGAGGGAGAGGTGCAGAGGGAGGGAGAGACAGACAGACAGCGCCACTCTCTTCTCTGCCTGGGACTATGTGGACTCTGCTTACTGAGCTCCTGATCAGCCTGGTTCTGCTGGGCTTCTTTGTGCTCAGCTGTCAGAACGTGCTGCACATTGTCACCAGCTCCATCCGCTTCGTCCTCAAGCACATCCACCAGGAGCTGGACCAGGAGCTGGGCGAGGGAGAGGAGGGCGGCGATGACGAGGAGAGCGAGACCACGCACGTCGTGCGCCGCAGGGTCGTAGTCAAGGTAACCGCGGGCCTGTGTTCCGAGGCCAAGCTCGCTGGATCCGGTTTATACATCTTGAAGGTTCTTTGGTCAAAACGACAGATGCCCCACAGTGATTTTTGGAACCATAACTTTGCTCAAAGCTGAAAGCAGAATTGAGAATCGTTTTCATGTAATTCCATTGCGCATTTGCTGCTGGGTTTTTTTTGTTGTATAAATGATTATATATATATATATTTATTTATTTTTTTAAGTGTAGCATTCAACAGTATTTAATTATAAACCCTTGAGTCCGAGACACTGGGAAATTGTGCAAATGTAAGCAGAATTGAAATGAACATTACCCTAGCTTTGGGTTTTATTTCCTTGAGATAGACAGCGCTTTCAATATCAAGTGATCAATAACTGTGTCGGCTTAATTATGAATTGTGGCTGTGTGATGTCAGAGCAGAGAATTATGACTATGATGTCAGAGTGGTGAATAATGAATGTGTGATGTCAGAGCAGAGAATTATGACTATGATGTCAGAGTGGTGAATAATGAATGTGTGATGTCAGAGCAGAGAATTATGACTATGATGTCAGAGCGGTGAATAATGAATGTGTGATGTCAGAGCAGAGAATTATGACTATGATGTCAGAGCAGAGAATTATGACTATGATTTCAGAGCGGTGAATAATGAATGTGTGATGTCAGAGCAGAGAATTATGACTGTGACTGAGGTTTTTTCTTTGTGGTTTACACTAAGCTGAAATCGTTGTTTTAAATCATGTAAGTTGGCTGTTCACTCTTTGTAGATACAATGATCAGGGTGTTCATTTGTTATACTGTCAGAAAAGTGAGGTGCTCTGGTTATGAAGTAATCAGGGAGGAGGCTTGACCAGGTGCATGTGGTGAGTGAATGAGATCCTGTGTACGGCTTGTCAAGGTCATTCATTTACTGGATGGTCACAGAAGGATATGAGTTTATGATCAGCCTGTCTTCTTGCTTAAGGCATGTAACCCTATTTTTCAAAGTGTTTGGGAGGGATGAGTTTAGTAAAACACAGCTGCAGCATAAGGGAGCGCTGTGATCTCTCTCTAAACCCGCCCCGGCAATCGGATCTCTCTGCCTCCTCTCTCCCAGTTAAACTCTTCATACTCTGCTAAGTTTAGCTACACAGCCAGCAGCTGGGAAGAGCTGTTTATTAATGCCACTACTGTCAGTGTCACCTTCCCTCTGCTCTGGTTCAGAGTAGACTGGGAGTCAGTGGGGACCAGCTTCTGGAATCACTCCGGAGATACTAAACAGGGTGCAAATCTTTTTTTAATGATTCAAAAACCGCAGAGATTGCGTGGCTGTTGAGGGGGCACGTGCCCGGGGTCTGCTGTGGGTGCAGGCTGGAGCAGAGTGCCTGTCTCGGGGCTCTCACACACGTCTGCTTGCTCTTCACAGGGAGATGAAGTCGAGGACATTCCAGGAGGGCAGTTCAGCGAGGAGCAGTTCACAGACGAGCATGGGAACATCGTCACAAAGAAGGTAGGGAGACACCTCCACCCTGCTGGGCAGACATCAGACTGGGCAGAAGGTGCAGCAGTAGTAAGTGTGTTGTGTCGGGGGTCTGTCTCCTCACTGTGCTGAAGGTACAGCAGTAGTAAGTGTGTTGTGTCGGGGGTCTGTCTCCTCACTGTGCTGAAGGTGCAGCAGTAGTAAGTGTGTTGTGTCGGGGGTCTGTCTCCTCACTGTGCTGAAGGTAGCAGCAGAAGTGTGTTGTGTCGGGGGTCTGTCTCCTCACTGTGCTGAAGGTGCAGCAGTATTCACAGTGTGTTGTGTCGGGGGTCTGTCTCCTCACTGTGCTGAAGGTGCAGCAGTAGTAAGTGTGTTGTGTCGGGGGTCTGTCTCCTCACTGTGCTGAAGGTACAGCAGTAGTATTCACTGTGTGTTGTGTTGGGGGTCTGTCTCCTCACTGTGCTGAAGGTACAGCAGTAGTAAGTGTGTTGTGTCGGGGGTCTGTCTCCTCACTGTGCTGAAGGTGCAGCAGTAGTAAGTGTGTTGTGTCGGGGGTCTGTCTCCTCACTGTGCTGAAGGTGCAGCAGTAGTGAGTGTGTTGTGTCGGGGGTCTGTCTCCTCAGACTGTGCGGAAGGTGGTGTGTCGGATGCAGGGGGAGGGTCCGGGCGAGCACGAGGTCAGTGTGGAGCGCTCACTGCAGGAGCCGGCAGAGCTGGAGACGGAGGCAGAGCAGTTCATGAACTACGCCATCCTGAGGAGGGACAGCAGCAACAAGGTGAGCGGAGCACTGCGCTGCACAGCAAGCATAGCACAGCAACACTGGACAGACACACTGCACAGCACAGCAAACATAGCACAGACACACTGCACAGTACAGACACAGACACACTGCACAGCACAGAAACACATCTCGGATAAAGCCATCACTGCAAGCACTGGCACTTTATATATTCTATGCATATCCAAATATTAAGATATATTTTGGTATAATATAGTAAATTATATAGATATATTCTATGTTACCACTCTCTTGGAATTATTTTCCTTGAAAACTGCATGTAGGTACGTGCAAAATATGGGCAGATTAGTAGATGATCTCATGACACTACATTGCTCCAGAGCACATGGACTCCATGGACTTTCCAGTCTATTGTTGGGTCCCGACAGGACAGCTGAGCTTGTTCACAGGAAAGGGGCAGCAGCCTCCTGCACTGCGCCCTCCTGACGCTGCGCTGCAACAACTCTGCAGAGAACGCCAATCCCATTCTGTCTAACACCGCGTCTGTGCTCCGGATCTTTGCTGCAGCCTGTGTGTCTGACTCTCTTGCTTTTCTCCTCTCTCTTTCTTTCTCTGTCTGTTTGTCTCTGTCTCCCCTCCTCCTCACGCTGCTCTGCTGTGCGCGCAGTCGGAGGCGAACGAGGGGAAGAAGGGCGCTCAGATTCTGAAGCGTGTCAGTCTAAGACGGGTGAAGCAGTGAGGCGCACCCTGACCAGGTACCCTGCCGCGCCTCGCGCTTCGTTAGGGGAGGCCCGTCTTCAGGCAGCCTGCTCTAGCAGCTGCAGAAAAGAGACTTCTTGTAGGCGACAGCTTCCATTGCTTTAGCCCCTGACTGGAGATGCACGTCCCCAGCAGTATCGCACAGATTCCTGTACAGCCTGTCAGTTAAGAAATGAACACAGAACCACTCAGCCAGCTCTGATGGAACTTGGGTTATTGAGAGTAGTAGAATTCGGGGATAATTCGGGGGCACCTGTCCATCTCTCTTCACACACATACTGTACGTATCTCAAAATGTTACTGCTTGAGAATCCTTAATTTAGCTAGGATGAAATTAGGATGCGACATTTTTTACCTGAAGATCACTTCATCCACACGTGCGTTTTTCTGTAGCAGTGTTCAGTCACGTTACAGAGAGCTCTCCTTTAGCATTCCCAGCCCAAGCACTTTGCTAGCATACTTGCCTCTGTTCCAGCACCCACATCTGCTAAAGGGACCAGCTTGGAAATGTCACCTGCAGCTAGTCTATTGAAAAGGTGAACTGCTTCAAAATCGCTGTCTTAAGGGTGCATGCTTTGCTGATCAGGGTGCGATAATAACGGGGGTCTTCAAACCAGGTTCTAACCTCTCACTGGCATCACAAATCTATCCCAGAAAAGCCAGGACCCTGTTCAGCACAATGTGTGGTGGCACGCAGAGGCTCCCTTACATTATAAACTGTACCTCAGTTAGCATCGCTGGCGATCTTTTCGTTTCTCACGCTGTACTGAAGCTCCGAGTTGCAATCCAGCTCCTTTCCAGCAATCGAATGAATGCAAAGGTAACAGATGGCTGTCGTCGAGAGTTATTCAACGAGAAATCTTTCCAACCCTTGCTGCTTTGCGGGCTCCGTCCAATCACAGTGAAGATAAAAAGGTCAGGGCTGAATGTTAAGAGGCAGTCGGGTTGAAGTGGGGTCCTGGGGGGGGGGCGTCCCGTACAGAAGGGTGTTACCTTCTGCCCTGGCCACGTGGATCCAGGAGAAATCCAGTCTCTCGGTGCTTCACGGTCCGTCTGCAAGTTCTGAAAACTCAGTGTGATCCGTGAGGTACCAGAAAGATTCCCTGGCAGGTATGTTTCAGCTGAAGGTCCGCTTGCTCGCTCGCTCACTCTCTCTCTCTCTCTCTCTCGCCCTCTCTTTTTAGGATCTCACATCCACCCCCAAAGCATTCAACACAGACGAGTGACCCGGGACAAGAAGCAGCAGCAAAACTAAAAAGAAACGGGGGTGGAAAAAAAAAAAAAAGAAACAAACATTTAATTGGAAATCTACTTGTAGTTTTGTTACTTTAAAAAAAAAAAAAAAATTAGGCTAGAGGCATGATTTTTTAAAACAGAGAGATTCCTGTTATCTTTATCAGCATGCCAAAGCATGCCCTGTGACTACCCTAATGCCCGAGGGTGGGGGGTGGGGGGGAGTCCTCCTGATTCAAAGGGGGTAGGAGGTTTTAATCCAGTAATTCCCCCTGTTGCACCAGTGCGAAGCTAACTGGTTTCACAATCAGAATATATATATATAGGTCTCAATAGGAGCGGAATTATTGCCACCATCAGATGGGTGAGTAAAGCAGAGGGCTGGGGTTTGCAGAGAGATCGTTTGGGGAGGAATGTGACAGAGAGAGGTCACAAGCAGGGAGTTCACTGCATGGTGTTCATGGGGCATTACTTGGTTAAAACTCTGCAGATGGGGAGGGGAGGGGAGTCTTTGCGAAGCCCTTGTCGAGATGCATCCTGCAAACAGCAGCCCGCTCCTTCATCTCCACTACAGGGCTCCGCGCCATGTCTTTGGTTTCCTGCGCGGCTTTAAGCCTGGGAGACAGACAGCCGGCAGCTCCAGGAGGATATTTCAGCTCTGTGGGGCTCAGCGAGTTAAAGACCCCAGCCCTTCACCTCTGCAAGCCCCACTTCAGATCCAGTTTAGGCAAATCTGCTCAACCCAGGACCCAACTGCAGTGGTGGAGCCCTTTAACCTGCAGGGCCATCGGTCCCTCATCTCTCATCAGCAATACAGCTCACCGGCAAACCTGCGCTGACAGCATGCTTCACACCAGTGCTGTCTGGTGGGCATTTATCAAATAGCAAGTTTCTCTTCACACAATCTATAGCTCTCTTTAAAATCACCCCATTGCAATGGTGCAGGACTGGGGGGCGCCTGCGTTTTTCGAAGGTACGCAAGCTAGCTTGAGGCAGCTGCTTGCTTGTATACACGTAAACCCTCCCCCCAAACCCCAAACCGCCAGTCAAGAGGCCACTTCTCTGTAGACTGTGGCTGTTATGCAGATGCTGGTGGAATGATGATGTCACAATACAAAACATATCATGCTACACCGCTGTCTTGGGACTGCGCTGCACTGGAGCGTAAGAGGAGGTCAACGCCGATAGACTATGTTGTTATGCAAGGCTTTTTTCAGGAAAGAATGCGTGGGATCAGTAAAGCAAAGCACATTTCTGTATTCATCTGTGGAGAGTCTCTCATTTCTACATAGTGTGCTCAAGCCTACCATATCTCTGCCGGCTGGCTCGCAGCGACCCCTTTCACCTCTAGGTGGGGGCGTTGCAACGCGGTCTGGACAGACTCGGGGGCCCTTTGCTGAAAACAGCAACCCAAGCACTGTGACCATGGCTAACTTTGACCCCTTTACTGTGAATCAGGCCCCAGCGTCGGCCCCTTATCTGGGGGGGTCTTCAGGGGGTCCCAGGCTCTGGGGGGAAGGAGGGGGGACGGCGCTCTGTGGGATTCAAAGCCATTCTTTGGCCCTTCATCAGGTTGACATCACAAACACACTGCTCTGTCTAGCTCGCCAGCTGCAGCAATAAACTCGGGTAACCCCTGCACTTTCTTCCTTGAGCTTCCATTAGTGCAAGACAGACAGGGCTCCTTCATACAGAGCTCCTTTCTAGAGAGACAGAGAGAGAGTAGAGGCTGTGCCAGTGAGCATCACTGTAAGAGAGGGACACACACACACACAAGAAAAGCAGCAAGGTGACTCCAACTCCCAGGGTTCCCTGGACCTCAAGCACATTGGACTCCATTTCTCACAGTTCCACAAGCCTTTTCATGTAAAGGAACAGGCTTCGTCAGCAGTGTATGGCAAACTGGACTGTCAGTCTGGCGGGTGACGAAAGCAAAAAGTTAGCTGAAGGTGTGTGTGCGTGTCGCATCATTCACTGTCGTGCTACCCAGAACGATGCACCCCTCCATTTAGAACATGCAACGCTTTCTCCCTTCACAACCTCTACAAAACACAAAACAACTAGCCTCCTGGGCAGGCGTGCAAAATGAATCAGAACTAGCCAGCCGGGCAGGCGTGCAAAATGAATCAGAACTAGCCAGCCGGGCAGGCGTGCAAAATGAATCAGAACTAGCCAGCCGGGCAGGCGTGCAAAATGAATCAGAACTAGCCAGCCGGGCAGGCGTGCAAAATGAATCAGAACTAGCCAGCCGGGCAGGCGTGCAAAATGAATCAGAACTAGCCAGCCGGGCAGGCGTGCAAAATGAATCAGAATAGTTTTAAATGTGGTCGGTAGAGTGGACCGAGAGCGGGGGGAGGTTAGGATGGTTCTGAGCGACACTCTGGTTTGCCATACAAGCACAAGCAATCTTTTATTCATTTATTTTAAGAGCGCCGTTTCTGCGTTTTTGCGGAGCAGGCAATATGCAATCATAGCGTTTCTCACAGCGGAGCGGAGAGGTGGGGGGGGTAATGCTTGCCAGCCCGGCGCCAACTTCAACACGTCATATCAGAATACGAGGGGAGTGGGGTGCTGTCTTCAGTAACTTTGGAGTTGGAATTGCACTGCAGTGAGGGATTAGAGGGGGTAGAGGGCTCCTGTCTGACAAAAGCAAGTACACGCAAAAATATTACCTGTTGCAAAAATTAGAGAACAATGTACTCCTGTAGAATGGTTTGACGTTATATTAAATCGCAAAAGCATATTACTCTATACTTATGAATGCATCTGCGCCCATGCACAGATAAAAATACATTTTTAATATATATATATATATAAATATAAATATATAAAATCTATTTAATTAGAATGCCATGCACTGTTTCATGCTATCCAGGACTAGAGCTATGTTAAGGCTGTACCTAGCGATTTAGCGATCCACACGCAGGGATCAGTCATATAGACGCTTTGTAGGTATTTGAATTTTCTGTTTTTTTATTGTTATGGAAATACATAAATACATGTGAGCCTTTTAACAATCAGATTCAATCTGAAATGAAGGTATGTATAGATCTTTTTTTTTTCCCTGTACACCAGCTGAAATAAATTTACAAACATTAATAAAGAAATGAAAAATTGAGTTTTGTGGGTCGTGTTTGTAAGAGAGCAGGTTACAGAATTTTCATCCTGATCTCTCGCTGACAGGAGGGTCTTCACACAACACTGCCCCCTCCCCCAGTCACACAGGGTGGCTGTACAGCGAGTCTGCCCACGTCCTCGGTGAGAGCGAGGGCTCCACACAGCTGCATGCTGCTGTGCTGAATGGTACTCCAGCACAAGCACACCTCAGCATTACAAGAGCCACTCAAATCAATTGTCCACCTCTGTTTACAATACGATTGTGACTTGAGCGGCACACATTAACACACCTGTTATTTAGAAGGTTCTGTCCGACTGAAGTGTTCTGAAAACATTAGACACCCCACCTTACCAAGACAGAAAATACATCTGTTAAAAAAAATTAAATATAATAATAATAATAATAATAATAATGTGCTCCCAAGAACACAGACCATTCCCAGCAATTCAAACAAAAGATTAAACGAGAGAGAACTCTGCTCAACAATTTAATCTATCATATATCTATTGTGAATATTAACACACCTCAAAAATGTACAGCTCAGCACGACGGCCCAAATCCGCCACAATCGCTCTTGCTTTCTCATTCCCCTCCGTTTTCAGTTGCGACTGTGAATTCACTGTGTAGCACAGCGCCGCTCGGTGGCCAAACGCTGGAATTGCAGTTTCTTTGGGAATGCGGATTTCGCGGAGCACGCAGTGCTGCCCCCTCTCAGGGGGTCACGTGTTCCGAGTGCAGGGCAGAGTCGGGGGGCTCGAAAGCGTGGGGGGTGGGCAGAGCAGCCCCAGTGCCTCCACCCTCCCCTCACTGCCTGTGCTCCAGCAGAGACTCAAAGTCTGGAGAGCAGACCAGCTTGTGTTTGATGTGCCCCAGCACTGTCAGATCCCCTGTCCTGCCGTCCCCAGTGCCCACCGATACCAGCTCCTGTAGAGAGGGGACAGACAGAAGGCACCCATTTCATTGCATCACATGCATCTCAAGAGAAGTATTGAAAACACATTGAAGAAAAAAAAAAAAAAAAAAAGGAAATTCTGGTGTCCTTTATAGAGGAAAATACGTACAGGACAATTTACTGTGAACCGTTAACCCAAATGAGAGGAATAATCGAGGGATCACTGTTTGCACTTCAAAGAGGAGTGATCTTGTTAAGATTTGTCCAGCTTCACTTTGCCCAGGACGAGCTGAACGCGGCCGGACTTCCTGACCAGCAGCTTCCCCACCTGCCCCTCGGCCAGGTTCATCAGGGAGCAGGTGTTCTCCGCCAGCAGGGTGTCCTGGGAGACAGGCAGGGGAGAGGAGGGGGAAGAGCATCAGACCGGCCTCCTGCTTCAACGGGCGCTGTGATGTCACATCGCCGCGGTTCTCTTTAACCCCTGAAGTGCTGCCGTTCTCACTGGAGGAAGCATTTCTAACCCCCACCTATTCGCCTGTCCTTTTAATTCTCTTTAAAAATGACATTTCATAACGAATTATATTAACCGCAGAAGCGAAGTCTAAATGTATCAAATTACCGAAACATAGATTTTCTTTTTCAAAGAAATCAGTTTGGCACTTCAAGGGTTATTTTTGTTACCTCACAGCCATTAACTTGTAATAGAGATCAATCTCAATCTTTATATATAGCGCCTTTCACAGTGGACCACCATCACCAAACGCTTTACAAGATACAAGACTAGGGTGTGTGAACTATGCATCAGCTGCAGAGTCTCTTACAACAACGTCTCACCACAAAGACACAGCACAAGGAGGTTCAGTGACTTGCTCGGGGTCACACACAGCGAGTCAGTGGCTGAGCTTGGATTTGAACCGGGGACCTGCTAGTTACAAGCCTGTTTCTTTAACCACTGGACCACACAGCCTCCTACAATTCAGGGGAGGTGAGGTATGCATCAGGGTCACAAAATGAGTCAGTGGCTGAGCTGGGATTTGAAACTGGGACCTCCTGCTTACAAGCCTGTATCTTTAACCACTGGACCACACAGCCTCCTATAACAGATACAGATATCTAGATACATAGATTGATTGATAGATAGATATGAGATATTTGTCTTTAAATTCTCCGTTCCTCATCATACAGTACAGCCCATGAGAAAAGCATTACACTGACACACCCCTAACAGACAGGGCAATAGAGAGAGGGAGTGGGGGAGGGAGGGATGGACTCACGTTGTCTCTCTCCAACATGCGCAGGATCTGCTTGGTCTCCTCCTCCGTCTCTCTCTTCTCCTTCTTGATGTTGATGATGGGGGAGGGGCCCATGCTGGGAGCATCCATCGCACCGTCATAGCAGCCGCCTAGAGGGGGCACAACCAGGAGAAAGTTATAAAAAAAAAAAAACATTCAATAAAAACAGTGCAAGCATGCAAGAGAGGGCCCTCATCGTGAGGTAATAATCGCACAGCAGCTGTGAGGTTTCGGATATTTCTAGGATACAGCGAGTATGGCAGATTGCAGCCAAATGCAATCCGAAAGATAACCAGATTTCTTCTGTATTATTAACCAGATTCCTTCTGGATTATTAACCAGATTCCTCCTGGATTATTAATCTCCGGATCTGCTCACCCCTCTTCTTCACGGTGCCTTCGGAGGGGCCCTGCTCGAAGATGGAGTGGGACTGGATGACCTCCGGACGCCCGCGGCCCCTCCCTCTGCCCCTGCCTCTCCCATCCTGGGGCCTCTGCTCCCCCTCTCTCTCCTTCTTCTTAGAGGCGACCTCGGCCTGTCTGAACACACACACACACGCACACTTTAACTCACTGGGGGGTGAAGACGACTTCTCGGCCAGTCGTCCGTCGTGGAATGTGTTGCAGTTCTGGCAGCATTTCTGCACCAGATCTTACAACTGAAGGGTTGATAAGAAATCACTTACTCCTCTCTGGCTTTCCTGCTGATGATATTCGGAGTGAAGGTTTTCTGCAACACAAGAACACATTAAAATACTCATTTATCAACTGGAACAAAAGCAGAGACTGAGAGAACAGAGCAGTCCGCTGCAGAGGCTTTAGTTCCCTTCCCAGCACATCAGCGCCTTTTCAGCTCCAGCCTCACCTTCTTCACTCCCCCCAGGGTGAGGTCTCGTGATCGGATGGCAGGCAGGCGGCCGGGGGTGATGGGAGCTCTTCTGCCCACCAGCCCCCTCCCCCCCGGGGCAGCGGGGCGCACACCCCCAGCAGAGCCGGGGTCCCCGGAGCTTCCTTCAGACATCTCCGCTCAGCGCCCTGCAAGAGACGCAGCAAATACACACACAGCAGAGGGCGCAGTTTAAACACGGGCTGGTTTAAAGACTACGTCTCTGTCTAACGAAACAGCAGAAACACTGCAAGCATGTGTAGATAAAACACAAACTGCTGAACACTGAATTTAACAAACAAACAAACAACACGTGTAACGATTGCGCGAGTCACTGTAGGTCGCGTTTACTGCATTGCAAACACGCACCGGCAGGACAGCGCTGAGGGTTTGATTTACCGTTTTCGACAAAACATTTTTACAGTCGCACGTTTCAACAATTAAGCCCTTCTTTTTCTAAATTAACAAATAAATAAATAAACAACGTGTGTCGTTTTTGGTAAAGTCATAGTAATACCTGGACATGTTTAAACCCACGAACCTTTTTTTTCTCCACCGGAACACAAAGTTGCTGCTTTAACTCGGGTTGTCCTTCCAGAAAGACGCTCCGCAAACGCCGTTAATTGAGCCGGTTTCCGTCTCCACTGCTCGACCCCAATCCGCACCGCCGGCCGCAGACAAGAGAGTCGCGACTCGGACCCGCCAGCTTTCAGCCTTCAACTCGCTCAGCGACTCGGACCGCCAGCTTTCAGCCTTCAACTCGCTCAGCGACTCGGACCCGCCAGCTTTCACCCTTCAACTCGCTCAGCGACTCGGACCCGCCAGCTTTCAGCCTTCAACTCGCTCGGCGACTCGGACCCGCCAGCTTTCAGCCTTCAACTCGCTCAGCGACTCGGACCCGCCAGCTTTCAGCCTTCAACTCGCTCGGCGACTCGGACCCGCCAGCTTTCAGCCTTCAACTCGCTCAGCGACTCGGACCCGCCAGCTCTCAGCCTTCAACTCGCTCAGCGACTCGGACCCGCCAGCTTTCAGCCTTCAACTCGCTCGGCGACTCGGACCCGCCAGCTTTCAGCCTTCAACTCGCTCGGCGACTCGGACCCGCCAGCTTTCAGCCTTCAACTCGCTCAGCGACTCGGACCCGCCAGCTCTCAGCCTTCAACTCGCTCAGCGACTCGGACCCGCCAGCTTTCAGCCTTCAACTCGCTCAGCGACTCGGACCCGCCAGCTTTCAGCCTTCAACTCGCTCAGCGACTCGGACCCGCCAGCTTTCAGCCTTCAACTCGCTCAGCGACTCGGACCCGCCAGCTTTCAGCCTTCAACTCGCTCGGCGACTCGGACCCGCCAGCTTTCAGCCTTCAACTCGCTCGGCGACTCGGACCCGCCAGCTTTCAGCCTTCAACTCGCTCGGCGACTCGGACCCGCCAGCTTTCAGCCTTCAACTCGCTCGGCGACTCGGACCCGCCAGCTTTCAGCCTTCAACTCGCTCAGCGACTCGGACCCGCCAGCTTTCAGCCTTCAACTCGCTCGGCGACTCGGACCCGCCAGCTTTCAGCCTTCAACTCGCTCAGCGACTCGGACCCGCCAGCTTTCAGCCTTCAACTCGCTCAGCGACTCGGACCCGCCAGCTTTCACCCTTCAACTCGCTCAGCGACTCGGACCCGCCAGCTTTCAGCCTTCAACTCGCTCAGCGACTCGGACCCGCCAGCTTTCAGCCTTCAACTCGCTCAGCGACTCGGACCCGCCAGCTTTCAGCCTTCAACTCGCTCAGCGACTCGGACCCGCCAGCTTTCAGCCTTCAACTCGCTCAGCGACTCGGACCCGCCAGCTTTCAGCCTTCAACTCGCTCAGCGACTCGGACCCGCCAGCTTTCAGCCTTCAACTCGCTCAGCGACTCGGACCCGCCAGCTTTCAGCCTTCAACTCGCTCGGCGACTCGGACCCGCCAGCTTTCAGCCTTCAACTCGCTCGGCGACTCGGACCCGCCAGCTTTCAGCCTTCAACTCGCTCAGCGACTGCGAGGCACAAGAGCAGCGCTTCCATGCTTGTGAGGGGCAGCGGCGTAGCCTGGCGCTTCCATGTTTGTGAGGGGCAGCGGCGTAGCCTGGCGCTTCCATGTTTGTGAGGGGCAGCGGCGTAGCCTGGCGCTTCCATGTTTGTGAGGGGCAGCGGCGTAGCCTGGCGCTTCCATGTTTGTGAGGGGCAGCGGCGTAGCCTGGCGCTTCCATGTTTGTGAGGGGCAGCGGCGTAGCCTGGCGCTTCCATGTTTGTGAGGGGCAGCGGCGTAGCCTGGCGCTTCCATGTTTGTGAGGGGCAGCGGCGTAGCCTGGCGCTTCCATGTTTGTGAGGGTTAGTACCAATTGTTAAAACTAGTTCAGATATTCCCGTTTCATTTTCTATGACAGCATTGCTATGGAAACTCGAGGCTGCAAACCGTCCACAGAGCGCTGACGTGATCGAACGCCGCAGCAGCGCGTTGCGGAGGTGTCGGTTAAACAAAGGGGGCGTGTCCCTGTGCGTCACAAGCTGCAGTGTAGGCGCTGTAATAATGCTGAATGCGTGGAGCACAGATGCGTTGCTGGAAATCAGTGCTTCCACTGGAATAAAAACACACAAGGTTCTCTATACTAGACTGCATTGAATTAGCTGGCTTCAGATCCCCAGTACAGCACTGAGTTCTCTATACTAGACTGTATTGAATTAGCTGCTCTCAGATCCCCAGTACAGCACTGAGTTCTCTATACTAGACTGTATTGAATTAGCTGGCTCTCAGATCCCCAGTACAGCACTGAGTTCTCTATACTAGACTGTATTGAATTAGCTGCTCTCAGATCCCCAGTACAGCACTGAGTTCTCTATACTAGACTGTATTGAATTAGCTGCTCTCAGATCCCCAGTACAGCACTGAGTTCTCTATACTAGACTGTATTGAATTAGCTGCTCTCAGATCCCCAGTACAGCACTGAGTTCTCTATACTAGACTGTATTGAATTAGCTGCTCTCAGCTCCCCAGTACAGTTCTCTATGTTGATTCAAGGTCCATGGCACTGACTCCTCTCTACACTGAACACACCTGAGTGAGCTGACAGCTATTCCCTTATTCTCCTTGTGACTCTGAGTCTGCTATAATTAACGCAGCGCGACAAGGATGCCTTCGGGGCGGAGAGAAAACTGAAGATAAAACCAAGTTACAGCTTGTGATGAATACATGACACTCAAAACTCAATAATGTAAAATTGCGTGTGAATGGGCTAGATGGCATTTCGATGAGGAGAAACGGAAAGAGTGGATTGGCTAGACTCGGGGGGCTGGGGGGGGTGGGGGTCGGTGCTCCTGTGTGTGTGCGTGTGCGTGTGTGTGTTTGGAGCGTGATTGGGCTATGCAGCTGCAGAAACATTGAAGCAAAGGAATCACATAGACCTGTCTACCCACACAGCTCAGAGAGAGAGGAGGGGGAGCAGTTCTTCCTGAGGGATCGCTCATTTACTGCAGAAAGAACATTAAAAAAGACGTCTTTCCATCTCAGCCGGTGTAGGATTTAATTTGGGAGTCTTTCTTCTACGATGCAGAAAGGTAAGATTTCAAAACCTCTTAACCTCTCTGTGACCAGTGTGTTACTATGAAGTGATCCCAGTCTAACCCAGCTCCAAACAGGCAGTGTGTTTGAGTAGCTCAGTGGTTAGAGTGCAGGGCTGCAGTGTGGAAGGCAGTGGGTTTGAGTAGCTGTGGTTAGAGTGCTGGGCTGCAGTGTGGAAGGCAGTGGGTTTGAGTAGCTCAATGGTTAGAGTGTTGGGCTGCAGTGTGGCAGGCAGTGGGTTTGAGTAGCTCAGTGGTTAGTGTGCTGGGCTGCAGTGTGGCAGGCAGTGGGTTTGAGTAGCTCAGTGGTTAGTGCTGGGCTGCAGGGTGGAAGGCAGTGGGTTTGAGTAGCTCAGTGGTTAGAGTGCTGGGCTGCAGTGTGGCAGGCAGTGGGTTTGAGTAGCTCAGTGGTTAGAGTGCTGGGCTGCAGTGTGGAAGGCAGTGGGTTTGAGTAGCTCAGTGGTTAGGGTGTTGGGCTGCAGTGTGGAAGGCAGTGGGTTTGAGTAGCTCAGTGGTTAGGGTGCTGGGCTGCAGTGTGGCAGGCAGTGGGTTTGAGTAGCTCAGTGGTTGGAGCACATTCTCCCTCTCTCAGCGCAGTTCCTCTGCATCGTGTCTGTGACAGGAAGCAACATATTCACCAGCAGGTAGTTCTGCAGCATCGTGTTTTTCATCCTTAAGCTGCACAAGATCATTTATCTTAGTGGACCTTTCCAGAGCCCTGCTTATATTGTTTTGGCCTGTTTCAATCTCAAGATTGTGAAGAGTCCACCTTCTCTCCTTTCCTCACCTCTCACCCCTTCTGTCTCTCACACATCCCTCCACCTCATTCTGTCCCCTCCCCTCCCCTCCCCTCCCAGCTTTGTGGTCACAGTTCCTCTGAGCTGTACTGCTGCAGTGCAGTGTGACGAGGTGTTTCATTACACTGTACTCAGAGCGCCGGGTGATAACAAAGTGAATAAATCTCTCACCCTGCCCTGCGAGTCCCTTGTGTGGAGAGAACCCCATCAATAAAGTGGAAGGGTTTCATTCAATCAGAGACGACAGCGCTGCTTTGAGAGGCAGGGTTCCTGCCCAGCTCTCTTGCAACGGGCAGCCAGCCTCCCAGACACAGCAGACAAAAAAATAGACACACCTGCCATAACACGGTCAGCACGGTCAACGTCCGCTATTTGCGTTTCAGTTGTTCTGCGAGGAAGCACCTACCAACCGACCCCCTGCAACGTTCTCAGCAGCGGTTCTATAGCCAGCTCTGTGGTTCTCTTGCAGAGAGCACAATGGAGTTCCTCTCCCGCCCTCACAGCATCCGCATCTCGGAGGTGACGTGCGACTCTTTTAGGATCGACTGGGCGGCCGAGCCGGGGGACTCTGGCAGAGTGACGCACTACTTCATCGACCTCAGCAGGAAGGAGGCGCGGGACCCCAACCGCTTCAAACACAAGGTCAGTCAGGACAGACCCCAGCTCGATCCTGCAGGGAATGAAAATGAGCCTCCCATTGCACAGCAGTTCGATCCAGTCCTGATTTTAATAACACACGCCTGAGCGCATTACCAGTGCACGAGTCTGTACTGAAACCTGGAATGGGGCGAATCTGCTCTGCAATAAGAGTCTTATCTCCATGCCCCAAACGGGTGCTGAAAATCCTGTTTAAGTGTCGATTCAGCACACCGACTCTCTCCATCCATCACTGCGCTCAATATTCAGCTCCTGCCTGAGATCGAAGCCGTTTCTTCGGGCATGTGAGCCGTGACCGGCTGCAGAGATCGATGGCTTTCTGTTTATCCCCCACAAGCTTTTCCCAGGGTTTACTATGCAATTAGCATAATTTACCATATTTTTTTTAAATTATGCTTTACTATGCTCCTCTGTGCTTTGACGATAATAAATGCTGAGGTTGTCTTTTTCTGCTCATCAGCCCGTTACAGCAGCGTTACACCTGGGTGAGGCGACAGCAGCATCTTCTTCTTCAGAGCTGTGACTCGCTCTACAGAATTCAATTTGTGTCTGAGCGCAGTTTCGCTCCTGCAAGGGATATATCTCATGTTTCCATGGTTACGGTGCAAGTACTCTGCCTATTACAGAGGCTTGTTCCTGAAGCGCGAGGTTAATTTATTTCTGAAGAACTCTTCTTGTCTAACCAGGGACATTATTCAGCTCATGAATCACCTTCAGAATCAATTGGAACACTGGAAGAAGGCAAGCTAGCAGACAGGAAATTCAGCCTTGGTCCTTAGCAACCCCGAGTGGACAGTGACTGCCCCTTAGCAACGGCCTTGCTTGTGGTTTATTACTCATTTGCAATAGGATATAAAACCAAAAGCATAGGGAAGCACTGTAAAGCACAGAGAGGGCTGGTAAAGCATGTTAAAAACCATGGCAAACCATGGTAAATATAAGAATACCCATGAGTGTAGCAATGGAAACCTGATATAATTAAATGGGACCCTCTTTCCCCGTCCGATCGGCCCATGTCCCTCTTGTTGTGTGCAGGATGTCCCGACGAAGCTGGTGACGAAGGCGGTGCCTCTGCCCATGACGGTGCGCGGGCACTGGTTCCTGAGCCCGCGCACCGAGTACAGCGTGGCCGTGCAGACAGCAGTCAAGCAGCCTGACGGAGAGTACCTGGTGTCCGAATGGAGCGAGGTCATCGAGTTCTGTACCGGAGGTGAGGGACAGAGACAGGTACCCCCACCCTGACCCCAGTCAACTGAAGACATCAAATAACCGTCAGCTAATAAGAGCGCCTCTCTCCTCTTCTCTCTTTCCTCTCTCTCCCTTCCATCTCTCTCCCCTCCCTCTCTCTCTCTCTCTCCAGACTACTCCACGGCTCACCTGCAGCAGCTCCAGCTCAAGGCTGGCTCCATCGCAGGGAGGCTGCGCCCGTTTACAGTGTTCTACCGGAACCAGACCCAGGAGTACTTCCAGCACATCAGGTACTGACCCGGGAAACACGTTTTTCAATCTGTCTCCGTTTTTGGGAAAACTCCAAAGTGGCATGTAATCAATATGTTTATTCAGCTGGTTTCATTTGACTTAATGATGCAAAATGAATTCACTCTATCTGGGGTGAAACATTTGCCCGTAGCTGTGTGTGCATGTGAAGCGCAGGGTAGCTGGGTAACTGCCTGTCACGCCCTCCCTACCTCCCTCCAGGCTGCAGTGTGGCGGTGTGATGCCCCCCACCCTGAAGGACAGCAGTGGCAGCGTGGGCTCTCCCATCAACGGGGCGCTGAGCGGGGTCTTTTTCAGCTGCAATACGGAGTTCGACACAGGACTGCCCCCCAACGACTCCCCCTACGGGGCCGTGCGTTTCCAGATCCCGGCCGGCCAGCTCTTCAGCCCCGACACGCACCTCTACTTCGCCGATTTCTACTGCATGTACACTCCCTACCACTATGTGGTGCTGGTGCTGGCCCCGGGCGGCTCGGAGGGGGACTGCTTCTGCCAGGACCGCCTCCCTGAGCTTGACCCCGCCCACAACCCCTTCCTGACCCGCACCCAGCAGGACGGGGCGGAGCCGGTGTACAGCCACGCCCACGATGTGATCTTGGAGGTGGTGTTCGCAGCACCTGTGGCTCTGGCCCATGGCATGCTGGGAGAGATCAGCGGGCACATGCTGATGAGTCAGACGACCGCCAACGCCAAGAAGGACCCCAGCTGCAAGACCTGCAACATCAGCGTGGGCCGCTGAGCATGCTGGGAGTCACGTCAACTAGCTGCCCCATATTGATCAAACACTCACTATAGTTTATTTTATATTCCTTCCAGAAATTCTCAGTGGAGGAACCAGCTTGGTCAAAACACAGACGGCCGTGTTTGAGTGATTTAAAGACACAGCTCTGAAGCCATTGAAAACCCTCTTACCTCTCGTTCTCTGTACAGTGTCATCACCGCTCCACCAATCAATGTCACGATGAACTTGTGCTTTATTATAGTCACTTTGTCTGTAATTCAGGCTTCAGCTGCTGAAACTCAAGAAAGGTTTGGACGCTATCTACAGCCGCGGCCAACAGTTTTGCATCACCTAGAATTGCATGTATATCATTTAGATCTTTTATTTAACATCGTGCATTCAAATAAACTACAAAATGAAATCGCAAAAAAAAAAAGTCAAGGAAGCCACAATAGTAGAACAGTATTTAATGTTCGATTTCGAAGCATCACATTTATGGAAAACTACAAAACAGCGCATATCAATACGTTAACATTGTTCAGCAGGTTTCGTTCAACTTTATGAAGCAAAAATCAGTTCATTCTATATAGAGGGTGATAATAAACCTTTGGCCAGAGCTGTAGTGTTAAAACTAATATCAAACCCAAAATCACGAGAAGGGCATTTTGAATGGGATGGGATGTAACCTCCACATCTAAGCAGTGCCTGTGAAAGATCTCTAAACCCACTAATGATCAGGATGAAACAAAGCCCTGCATCTCACCTCCTGCCAGTGCAGACAGAAACACATGCAGGAGAGATATAGAGCTGATCGTGGGTATTAGAAACACATATAGCCCCATCCTCATGCTGCCCGCAGGATTTGGGAAGCTGAGAGGCTTGATCTTCTGTGATGCAGAGACAGGATTACCAGAAACACCCGGTCAGAATTCACACACAGACAACAAGCTCAGTATTTTTCAACATTTATAAAGCTTCTGTAAAAATGTGAAACAATCATTAACACACACACACACACTATCAATATTGCAGCTTATCCCCTAATTACTGCACAGCAGGCTTTTTAAAAACTGTATTTAGATTTTTTTTTTTATTAAATCTCATTCACAAATCTCCACACTGGCCTAATAAAATAAAAATAAAAAGTCAACTTCATTTATTTATTTATTTTTTTAAATTAAAAATAAAAAAAAAGGTGCTGTTGCCACCATCAGAAGGAAAAAAAAATGTCCAGGACCCCTGCTACCCCCCTTAATCCCCCAAACCATCCATTCAACAGCACTGCTAGAGTACCAGCAGGTTAATATAACAAACAGCAGCCCAGCGACATTTAATATAAATCAGCATTAGCACAAAAACCAATAGGATAATGTTCTGATAAAAAACTATAGATTCCAGACTTCTGCTGCACCCTCCCCCACAAACTCCTTTAAAAATATCTATAGTGTCAGTGTTCAGTGGATGGGTGGAGCCAGGTACAACAGCAGCACAAGAAACTAAGCAAGGCAGTTTTGTAAGGCAATCTTCCCCATGAAGACCCACATGCTCTTCCTGCATGCGTCTACCAGTACGGTGCCACCTTCTCAAGCCTCCCCCAGCTCTGGAACTGAGAGAACAGGAGTTCCGAGGCAGTCCTGGGGCTGGAGAGGGGCTCCAGCTCAGAGAGCTTGTCCAGGGACTTGCAGGGCGGCCTGGGGGAAGGGGGAGGCAAAAAGGGGGTGGAGGGCTGCTGGTCTCCCATGCAGAAGACCCTGAAGTTCATGCCCTCGTTGTTGTCCCACGCGGTGTGGGGGCCAGAGCAGAAGGACACGCAGAACTCCACGCGCTCCCGGGGGTCCAGGTGCGCGGGGAGGGGGATGTCAAAGGCAAAGCAGTCGCTGTCGGCCTCCCCGTAGGTCTGGTGCATGTAGGAGCAGGGCAGGTCCCGGTGGCTGCGCCAGGAGTCGAAGGTGATGCGGACGCGGACCTCCTTGTGGAAGCCCACGTTTTTGACCCGGACCGTGCCGCTGAGGGAGCGCTCGTTGACGGAGCAGTTCTCCAGGCGTACCAGGTTCCGCTGGAGCTGGTTGCGGAAGGCCAGGTAGTCGGCGGAGGGCTGCGGGAATCCCAGACTGAACCTCCTTCCCGGGTGCTCCAGCCGCTCCTGGAGCCTGGGGCTCTGTGCCCAGCCCCTCCTCGCCTGCCCCGCCCGCTTCTCCAGGCGCAGGTCCAGGCAGCTGCCCTCACGCTCGGAGAAGAATCGCACGACCGTCAGGGACAGCCCCTTTGAGTCGGCGAAGACCACACGCTTCTTCTTGGTGCTGGTGCCGTCACCCCCGATTCCGCTGTGGGACTCCATCCACTCCCCGGGCTGCTGGCTGCCGGCCTTGGGGTTGAGGCACGGCCGCAGGGGCTTGAGAGAAGGGACCCCCGCCGAACGCAGCTCCTCGTAGGAGCTCAGGAAGTGGCAGAGGGGAGGAGGAGGCGGGCTCAGGCAGAGGCGCATGGTCAGGTCTCTCTGCGTCATCGGCGAGGAGACCGGGGAGCCACCAAACACAACTCTGGAGGACAGATTGAGGAAAAGCCTTAAAACACAGTAACCCATTTGACTGAAGCTAGCACCTTGCAATACCGGGTGCAGATGCAGTAGAATTTAAGATTGAGGGTACCCCAGCTTGACTTCCAGAAAGGGGTGGCAGATTAACTGAGAGGAAGAGGCAATTAGTCAGGCAGTACCTGCTCATTGCTCTAGCTAACCAGCATTCCTCCCATTGCACAGCAGTCAGAGCCAGTCCGGGTTTCAGATGCAGTTTGTGACTCTAAACCTATACACAACTTGTTGCATACAATAAAAACACAGTTTGAGAGCAATGGTGCATTCTGCGATGTGGTATAAGTGGGGTAATTACCCCACTGGAAACAATTCAGGGTTAGAAATTATAAGGGGGGGTATTTGGTTTTCTTAAAGCCTGACGAGGAACATTTGCAAATTGAACACAGGTATCTGAAGTTCTTCAGGGGAGGAAACTGCTCTACACTGAGGAGGAAGATAGAGAACACTCTTTATAGAAGGGGCTGGGAAGCAGTTCTCACTGCAGCAAGGAGACTGTGTGTGCAGAAGACAAGGGGAGGGTTTGTCAGAGCGATTAGGAAGAGGAGCCTTACGTAGGAGAGGGAATTAACCGAAGCAGAACTGAAAAGAAAATGAGATTTAAAAACAACAGCACTGCAGGATTACAGTACGGAGATCACTGTGCACGCCAGCTCTCAACTGGACTCGTTGATAAGGGAGGCGTGACTCTGCAGGAATGACTACAAAATCAGAGGCAATGAAACTCTAGATTACAGTGTTTAATACCAGCAATTACAGACTCTGTTTAAATAAATAAAAGCAGCAGCCAGGGGAGTTATTAACTCTGCAGGAGCACGCTGCTCAAACAATCCTGTAGAAATTCATTTTCAAAACTATCCAGTGATGTCTCAAATAATTTAAACAGTGGAGGACGCCAGGTGAAATTTGAATTCACATTGAGCACGTTTGTGGGTCACTGTGTGTGTGTATCATATATGCCATCCAGTACAATCTTTATTACCGTTTTAAACTACTATGGCACTAAATGTTTTAACTTTTGGATCAAGGAAGGTACGGTTAACTCCTTGATGCCCAAAAGGACCGCCCCGTACTGGGGGCGCATCTCCCGATTGCTGCGTTTTAGATTACCCCCACCTACAATGAAACACATCGTTGTCACGCAAGCTGCGTTTAATTGTGTTATTTATTAGGCGTTAATTGGAGTCCGTCGATGACGCAGGGCAACTGGAAACCACTTGATACAGCGACGTGACCCGGCGTCACCGCAGACCAAACGCATTGATAAACTGCTGGCAACGTGACCCGGCGTCATCACAGACCAAACGCTTTGATAAACTGCTGGCAATCCGCAGCACCCATTCCAGGCTGCCGAGAGACCAGTCCAAACCCACACCACTGCCAGCACACAGAACCAGTATCGGTACCGACACCCGGGTCCCGAGGATTGGTTACTGCGAGTGCACTTACTTCGTGCAGCTCATAGCCGCGGGCACTCTTGAAGGGCGGCAGGGCTCTCTTGAACTGGGCTACGATGACGCGCAGTGGGGCATGGGCACTGTTAAAAGAAAATAAACAGCGACACGGTGTTAGAGCTGGGAGTCCGGACTCGCGAAGAAACTGATTTCTATCGGTTTAGTTCACTGTGAATAGTGAAAGGATTGCAACGTTTTCGTCGAATCCCTTAAAACGAAGCAGACGAAACCCAAATGATACAGTGGTATGCAAGCTACCCCCTCTCCCCTCTCCCCTCTCCCCTCTCCCCTCTCCCCTCTCCCCAGCACCAAACCCACAGTTCTCCCCTGGGGGGGGTACAGAAGTCCATGCAGACTGTCCGGCGGTACAGGACTGCAACGTTACATTGTTGATCTTGTACAGCAGCTTATCACGCGTAAGATTTAAACTTTTTTTTTTTTAAAAACAGTAACTTTTGTAACAAAGCAATCAAAAAAACGCTACTTACTCACAGTGAACAGTAACGCGCCGTTCTGCAATTAGTCTCGGTGCCTTTATAGAATTAACATCCTACTGTTTTCAGCAGTTGCCCTGAAACTATTTTTTACAAACGTGGTTTCCAGAGCTGACCCGAAACGCAGCTCTGAGACTGAAAGCCCGATTGTTCTTGCACGCCGCTTAAACTTTTTAAAGGTGCCTCTCAGCTGGAGGACTCTGTTCACGTGTAATTCACCTCTCCGCCAATCGGCTGCTCCCTCCGCCGGGACTCTGGCCAATGAAGGCGGTCCGATCTGCGGCTCAGTGGAGTGATCGGGGAGTGCTCTGCCCTGGACCGGAGTGACCGCCGGGCAGTATTTTGGGGGGGGGGGGGGGGGGGGAGGGATTTGATTGACAGACGCATGTGAGAAAACGGGACCAATTTACTCAAGTGAATGAAATCGACAGGCGTGTTGCGAAGTTTAACATTAGGCGATTGGAGAAATGCAATCTATCAATGCAAACACGCACCCTGTATTGTGTATATAGATATACACTTTCCACTGTATTATGCATTTCTCTGTATTGAAGCATCATGGATTTTCTTGTATTCATTGCATATTGTCATAACAGATCATATATTTTGCAATATGTATGACACGCAATCGTATTCTCTACAACCAGTTACATGAATGCGACTGTCTAATGCAAACCCACGTTGCACCATATTTTTCAATACTGCGTTAGGTCTGTGTTATGTAGTTAGTAACACGAACGCCTTTGCAGCCTGCGTTCTGGTTCTCTGACGGTGCAATGGTTCTGTATTGAGAGGCAATGTCTCCAGTCTTTACTTGTCAGTGACATTGCATATTTCACACACCGGCTGAATCAATGCTGCTCATAGTGGAAGGCCCGCAGTGTAGCGCTTCTGATTGTGAAACTTAATTTTAAAAAAAAAGTATACATTTATATATTCAGTTGACCCTGTCTCTTATTGCCTAAGATATACATATTTTGGTGTCACAATGCTATGAGCACACAGTCCACTGGGCTGGTAATCCACTGCAGTCCCATGCTCCCCTGTCAGTGTGCTGGCGTGTCAGGACCGCTGCACCAGTCCATTGTGTTGCCATTGCTGGTAATATCTGTAAATGTTTAATCTGTCAGGGTTCAGACACTGGGATAACACTGTGAAAGTTTCCAGCTAGGTTAAACACACACACACACACACGTCCTGCAATGGGAATGCTGAAAGTAGAAACGAGATTGCTCAATCCACAATCTGCAGGAGGTCAAGCAGGGACAGCACTACGTGACTTTATAGCTCTGGAAATTTCAAAGCGGCTTGGCCCTTTATCCTTGTGTTCTTGGATGAAGGGCGATTGCGCGCTGTGTTAAAAGATAAACACGATTTGGTCTGACAGTCGCTGCTGCTGTATTATGGGCAATCCAGCTCAACCAGGTCAAGCCGTCTGTCTATACAGATTAATCCACTCACAGTAATTTAGTTAACGCAGTCTGAGCGCCTGCGAGTATGAAAGTGACGTCACTGACGCTGTTTTGAGAAGATCGGATTATATGAAGTCCCTCGCCACCTCAAAGGCGCAAGCCTCCTTCTTCTCGTGTCCTGGCAGTGCTAGTGTTGGTCTATCTTCACTTGTTACAACGGTATAAACACACAACACACAGCCAGACCCCCAGCCCTACACTCTCCTTGCATTGCACCTCTACGCATCCCTACGTGAGCTTCATGGGAATTGTTTGAGGAATGGAGTTTATTCTACAAGGAATTGAGCAGTGGTTCAAACAGCATCTCCTTGAAATGCATATGAAAGTGATTTATGTGCCACCTCAGATAACACACTACAAAAGATTTAGAAATTAGTAGTTTTTCGAGATTTACGGTTATACTGTATTTACAGTGAGTAGTTTTTCGAGATTTACGATTATACTGTATTTACAGTCTAATCGTAAATCTCAAAAAACTACTCACTTATAAATCTTTTGTAGTCATTTTTGTATGACTTTAGTATAAATACATGTTAATTTGGATTCATGTTGTTTTCTGACTTTATGTGAACGAAAAGACACACATCTGCCCATTTTCCCATTGGAAATAGTGATATTTTGAAATATCACTGTCCTGGTCACAAAAGCAAAGTCTGTGGGGAATAATAGCCATTTTCTATACTTTTGAGGCATAAGCAATTAGGAAATAACACTTACTACCCAGGAACAAAAATTGTGTTACACAGTGTAATCAGTGCTCTTTCATTTGAAGTGTATTTATTTACAGCAATCTGCAGAACATAAAGTTTACAATCGAAAGGAGGCCATTCAGCCATCTATTCTTGGAGCTGTCGAAGAAGGTCTGGGACAGTTCACCCGTCTGAAAACCTGGAAACACGTGTCAGCAGCTCCGAGCACAGCGCTCTGCAGGAAAACCTCCCGCATAATAAAAACGTCATGGGGCTTGCATCTGCGTGCTCTGCCAATATATCAGACAGACTGGCTTGTGTAACAATAACCCCCCCAAGGGGAACTGGCTCTCTGGAATGACAGAAACACACCCATCCACATACTGAAACACACTCTAACGTCCCAGAATCTCTTCAAGAACCTGCTTGGTGAGATTCTAAGACCAATAAGCTGCTAACGACCAAACAAGCAAGACAGGCTGAATGGCCCCCTCTCGTTTGCAAACTACGTTCTTAAATCAGTGGGCCTGGGTTGGGGAGGGGTAAGGTTGCAACGAGCAGCAGTGAAGGAATGGGATGCATTCTTTCCCCTGCCTGCCACTGGAGCCGAGAAATAAACTCGCTGAACCCTTAGCACCGACTGCTCCCACTTCAGCCAGGCACACACTCTCAACGCAAGCACTAGCTGTGGGGAAAGCTGCAGCCTCTCTTACTGGACCCGCTGAGCAGAGCAAACTGACATTAATCTGCAGAAACCAGCATGAGAGTATGGACAGTGAGAGCACCAACACCCCTGCCCAGGCTAAAACAGGACCTCCCGTGCATTCACACACACAGCCTTCTGTTACTGCAGAAATGACTGTGCTGTAAGATGGGCAACCAGACCCAGGCAGATGTTTACAATCCCAACAACAAACCCGTCACATTTACTCCAGACACCGAACTCTAACAGACTCCCCGCTGAACAGGACCTTTATTACAAGACATCTCTTACAGCTTTCAGTAGGAATTGAAAGTGCTGCTGAATCCGCTCTCTGGCGATGATGCTGAAACGACACGGCGTGAAAGTGTCTGGAAAGGCTATCAGGGGGGTCCCTGTCTGTTTGAGGCTTGCAGGGGCAGCTGGCACAGTGGGTTAACGCACCAGCCTCTGTGGGCTTGGGTTCGGCTTCGGGCACAACTCAAAACGAGTTGGATGGTCTGGGCTTAGTCCTAGTCAGAAAAGCACCACAGCCAGCGAGAGGGACGGGGTGGAGGGGAGCCGGCTCCGCGGAGCAGGGTTTAGGAGTGGAGCTTTGCTGAGATATTGCCTGGCTGTGTCCAACCATTCGCAGACACTGAAAATAAAACAAAACGGCACGCAGGTTTACACAGCCACGGGGGCCACTCCTCTCGTCAACGTGTCGACGATCAGCCTGGCCTCCTCTGGAAACCGGGGGATACGGAGATCATTAGAAGCCGTGTCTTTGCAGAAGAAGCGGCTGCAAACTCAGAAAGCAACCCGGTTTTGTCCCCAGATTGTTTGCTGTGTGTTCAGGAAGCTCTTTGGAAACGAGGCAGTAGAGAAAGCTTTTCAAGCACTGAGCCGGCAACACTGGAAGAAACAGAGAGAGGAAGAGAGATGAGAGGGATGTAACATGGACCAACACAGTCTCAGAACTCATCACCAGAATGAACAGGGGTTATTTCCACCTTTTCTAATGTACTAATATAGTTCGATAAACACTCTTTACAGAATCCTCCCTTCACGACTTTTCTTGATGTGTTAGTCAGCTAGTGAAATACTAAAAGGGAGCCCTGTACTTCTTTTATTATTCATTTGTGAAAAGGGGAGGGGGGGGGGGGGGGGGGCAATGATGCAATTTCAGTAAATAACCTCCTCATGGTCAAACAAACAGCTTGGGGGACTATACCTTATCGACCTGCTAGTTATCAGACCTTCCACCTGCCAAAGCGAACTCCAGCTCCTGCTAGGGAGAGCTGGGATCACACCGTGCTGGCACCCAGGTCAAGTGAAAGGAACTGCAGCTGATCTGTGAGCAATCAAACCCTGGCTGCTCCTCCCAGACACTGTGAGCAATCAAACCCTGGCTGTTCCTCCCAGATACTCTGTGAGCAATCAAACCCTGGCTGCTCCTCCCAGATACTCTGTGAGCAATCAAACCCTGCTTCCTGCGATGAGTAATGACCATTGTATAGAACTGAATATACATTTGCATTTATAAAGAATCAACTAACACTGAAAGAACTGATCTGTACTGCAAAGTCTACTGGGGCAGCAACTGACAGGACAGGCTGAGCCCTCTGCACTCAAAGACACCTCACTCACTAAACAGAGAACAGCCTTCTCTTTAAAAACATCTATTTACTGCAAATAACAGAACAGCTAAGCAGGGTTTTATATTGAAAATACATGCAATTTTACTAAAAACTGAAATAATATCTCCGCCCTCAGCCAGTGAAATCAGACTGACTGCAGAGCAGGTCACCCAGTCCAGGTTTCACTACCAGCCTGATTAGCCCCAGTGTGTACAGACAACAAGCTCAGGTGTGTCTTATTCAAAACTCACAGTAAAACCAGGAATGGCTCAAACGACTATGGAATGGGAGTCTTATTACCAGCCCTGAGAGTGGATCCTGAGACACAGGCTGGTAGCTTTTAGACCTGAAGCAACCGAGTCTGCGGTCTGATGTCAGGTTTAAAAACCTTCAATCGGGCTGACGGTCAACCAAATCAGAACTGAAAAGGTCAGAAACCGATCAATAAAAACACACTCAACTGACCGCCTGTATAGATATTTTCAACCAGAGTAGCCTGATAGAAGGATCAATGGCAAGATATGAAGGGTCACGGAGTCCAGGAGCTGAGCGAATAACAACATTACGACAGCTCACTGAACTCAACTGCAGGGCCACACACACAACAGGGGGCTTTGTTTCTCACAGCTAGAGCTGCTGCAGGGCCACACACAACAGGGGGCTTTGTTTCTCACAGCTAGAGCTGCTGCAGAGCCACACACAACAGGGGGCTTTGTTTCTCACAGCTAGAGCTGCTGCAGAGCCACACACAACAGGGGGCTTTGTTTCTCACAGCTAGAGCTGCTGCAGAGCCACACACAACAGGGGGCTTTGTTTCTCACAGCTAGAGCTGCTGCAGAGCCACACACAACAGGGGGCTTTGTTTCTCACAGCTAGAGCTGCTGCAGAGCCACACACAACAGGGGGCTTTGTTTCTCACAGCTGCTGCAGGGTTTTCAGCTTTCAATATCCTTTCAAAATTTAAACCAACATCCATATAAGGTTCGGCATTAGTTGGGAAACAAAAGTATAACTCTTACGGTATAAATATATCGAGCAAAATAACCCCCGTGCCGTTTGAGAAAGGAGACACTCTCTCATTATTAAAGATACGATAACGTTTTCATAAAAGGGTTTTTCCTGTGTCACCCCCCTCAGTGACATTCAAGCGTCTTCACTGCAGAGGAGTTCATTCGAAGGTTAAGACACGCATGCTTTCTTAAATGAACGGGTCATGACGAGAACTAACTTTGCCTCCTCAGCTATCTTACCTGCTCTCCTAAATGAGCTGCACAGCTCCACTGGCCACTAGGGGTGCTATGGTGCGGTAGCGCATCAGGTGCTGGGATCCCTCCTCCAAATCAATGGCGTACTCCCTGGGGAAGAAGACAAGAGACAGTGAGGGCAGGGCAGGGGTCTGCACTCTCCCCCATCACATCAGCATTGCATGATGTTGCTACCTGCTGTTAACATTGTTTTCACTTGCTCTCCCACAGCGGGCTTCTCTATTATTAGTGTTCTCCAGTAGAAGTGTTTCACTTATGGTTATCAAGGAAGAGGGGTGTGGATTTCATGATGCCCTCTACTGCCAATGCAAACAGCGTGAGCAGCCCGCTATACATGCAAGAGTCCTGGCACAGCAGAGGCCAAGCGCTGGCAGGCCAACAGAGACCTTGGACCCCCCCCCAGAGTCAATGTGGAGCAGAAGTGTTTGCTTTGAATAAATAAAAGCCACAGTGTTGTGCAGGATGTGCTCATCCAGTCAAAATAAATATTGCTCAACATTCAATCTGTTGAGCTGAGTGCATGGCAGAGTGTCACATTTCACTTGAAACATCAACTTGGGAGTCACGGCCACAGCAAACATGCTTGAGTGCGGCACGTCAAAATATCCGAGGTGAAATCACTGGGGAGACAGCAACTAAGACTTCAGGAAAATGGTCTGTGCGCTTTCATCAATACAATCTTCTCTGAAATACGCCTTCAGTCTCTTATTATACCATTGCTTAACGGAAATGAACAGACAGGGCCCGCACGAGCTAACCAGAACGATGCAAAATCTTCCATATTAAAAAGCAGTCTGCTTGACGTCCTGCAGTCCTGGATTCATGACTGAAGCGTTTAAAGCTGGGAGAGGAATTGCCTTGAGATCCTCCACCCACTCTGGGAGTTGTTAAGCAACAGCGCCACCTGCTGTAACTGTCAGGTATGAAATCTCAACAACCAGCTTCATACACACGGGACCCTACTCACAAAGCATGAAGTTATCCAAAGATTTTGGTGTAGATTCTCAGGGCTATTTACTCAACTGTCATTTCAGAGGAAAAAAATAGATATATCTGAGTTGTTTATTTCTAATGTGGTGTATTGGGTTATTCTTTCTGAAATAATGCAGCTTTATTGAAGTTTTTAATTATTATTATTTATTTGATTTGGCTATGCATAAAACACGAGGAAGCCAGCATCAGTCCAGAACACTTTCCTGAAGACTGACCCTCTTCATAAAAGCATTCTTTTAAACAGCTGCTCATGCAAAGTGCAGCCCCCTTCTCAGTGCCCCTGTGCTGCAGTGTGAAGCGCCTGCCCTTGCTCTGGGAGAGCTGGGATTACTGCCTCACCTCTGCTCGTCTGTCTCCGGCTCCACCAGGATATTGTCCTGCCTCTGCTTCACCCGCAGGAACACAAAGGAGTCCAGATTGGGCTTCAGCACTAGAGGGAGGGGGAACACAGGGCTTTACCACAGGAAGAGCAGGCCCACTCTACGCAGACTGACTAGTGTGTGATACAGGCTGAATGACCAGTTAAGAGACCCCCAAACCCCCAGAGAAGAAAGCATAGTGAATTAGAAAGCCTCACTGCTGCTCAGCCTCCTACAACATCAAACTGTACGGCACCTGGAAGCAGGGGCTTAGTGAGCTGAAATTCCGAGTGACTGAAAACCCGTGGTTGAAATGAATCCTCACCCGATTTGCCCAGGTCCACAGCTTGCAGGTTGGGGGGCATGTGCTTCAGCGCCACGCTCTTCAGGTAGGTCTCTGTGTTGGCCAGGTACCTGTGACAGGGAAACAAGGTGAGAGCGAGCCTGGCTCTACCAATCCACTGCTGTTAACACTCAAGAAAACCACACAGGGGGGCACTGTGTAAATGCTTTTTGTGTTCCAGACAAATTAGATGGGCGCCTCTCTCTTTTGCAAACGCGAATTCCTCTGGAGACAGACGGGACGGGTCCCCTTCGGCACGAGATTTCTCCTTCTCCAAGATGTGGGGAAAATACTTCTCAATCTCAAAACGACAACCTGAAACTGAGGCGGCACGACCACTCTGCAGATTTTGCATTTCTAGTTTTCCTGCACAAAAACTTTGCCAGCACAGCGTGTGGGTGGCACTGACGACCCCCGAAATGCTGGCGCTGAATTGGAGCCGGGTTTGTACCCCAGGCCCCTCGGAGGGAGCGGCAGCTTCCTCACCTTCTGAAGCCGGGAGCGGAGGTAGCTGCTCAGCACGTAGCGGATCCTCTCCGTCTCCATGCGGTGCACACCCGCTCGCAGATCCACACCCTTCACTCGCTGGAGATTCTCCTCCTGAGGAGCGACGCCACGGGGAGAGAGATTGAGGATAAACGAGAGAAACAATAGAGAAAGAGACAGAGAGAGAGAGAGAGAGGATAAACGAGAGTGAAACACAGAGAGGAAAAACGAGAGATGGACAGGATAAGAGAAATGAGATGAAGGAAAAGAGGACAGGATAACAGAGATGAAGGAGGCAGAGATGGAGAGGATGGGCAACGGAAGGAGAAAGAGATGGAGCAAGGGAGGGAGAGGGATGGCAAAAGAGAAAGGGAGAGGAAAGAGAGAGAGGCAGAGCGATAAAAGAGAGAGAGAGAGAGCTTGGGGTGTTAGATTCTGGCTCATTTCCTAAACTTTTCACATTTTTTTCAAGGAGAGATTAAAATTTATAAAATAATTAGCGATCAATTAGAAACCCTTTTTTTCAGATTATAAATTGCTGCATTATTTACTAAGACTGCATGCCTACAGCCTTGACGGGCCTGTGGAAAATACTTCTCAAATATTTATGCTTGGAGCTTTAAACACTGTTGCGATTTACACCCGCATAGGGAAAGCAGCAGCTGGAGGAACACGTGAAGTTACTGCACTGGGACCAACAGCCCTGTGCCTTCTGGCAACACATTAGTAACGCATTCAGCAGCTTGTCAGGCATTTCAGGTTTAAACACAAACAAACCAGCCAGCCAGCCTCGTTACCATGTGGTTCAGCTGCTCCATCACACACTCCACGATCTCGGATTTATTTTCCAAGAGCTCAGGGGAGAACTTCTCGTTTAACCAGATCTGTGCAAGATGGGGAAAAAAAATGTTTTTAATGCAGGGTCACTTCCAATAGGACCTATTTGCGTCTCATCCGAAGGACGGAGCACAAGCAGGTTCAGTGACGCGCTCGGGGTCCCACACAGCGACTGGCTGGAGTTGAACCCGGAGCCTCCTGGTAACACACAAGCCCCTTTCTGTAAGCACTGCTGGCCCACTGAGAGCCAGCTTTCCAGTATGAGCAGCGCCTCACCTCCTCCAGTCTAGTAACGAGCTCCGCCGGGGTCATCTCCTCCTGAGTCTCGTCCTCACTGTGGCTCATCTCGGCCAGAGAGTCCGCCATCGCCAGTCAGCACCAGTATAACTAATACCAACGATCAGTATTAATAAACACAGACGCCTATTCAAATATTAATCAGCACCGAAAACTCCAAATCTTGCTTTATCAAACATATTTAAAACGTATTGCAAGTGAATAAAGAAAAACCGTGACTTTTTTCTCTCTTACCTGCCGAGGTTTATAAAATTGTATTATATGTGATATTTCCTCGGCTATTGCAACTTTTTGCTTACTATCTTGCCTGATAAGCAAAACAGCCGCATCCCCTAACTGTTTCACGATATTTCAATTGCGCTCCGAACAACAATATTTAAAAAGCGAAATAAACACAACCCAACCCACGCCCTGAATCTCCCGCCATCCCCAAGCGAGCGTCACCGCCTTCCGCGCCCCGTGGTGACGTCACCGACTTTAACCCGCCCCCAGAGTGGGGGGGTGACTGCAGATTTGCGCCATCTTGGTTGTGGCAAGTCCCCACGTTATTGCGGGTGAGGGAAACGCATGACTTCTGAGCCTTGTCCTGTGGGCGGCGCTGCACACACACACACACACACACACACACACACACACACACACACACACGATTCAAGGTTCTAAGTAAACTCTCAGTGGCAGATCAGCTGAGATGAGCTCTGTCGGGTCTCAATGGCTAAACCCCGCTAAGCAGCGATTTACCCAATCCAGTCTCCCCGGGTCAGCCTGGTTAAACCCCGGTTACGCCTCCTCAATCAGTCCCTATGTCTTGTTGGATCACGGAGGCAGTGCGTATCTGCATGCGCTCTCCTGCCCCTTGCATTCCCCACAGGAAAGAAACAGTCACCCAGAGGGCAGTTAGAAACATAATAATAATAATAATAATAATAATAATAATAATAATAATAATAATAATAATAATAATAATAATAATAGGATTTCAATCTTGCCAGCTTGTACGAGAATGCAGACTGGAGAACAATGCCAGTCCAAATATGGTAAAATAACATACCCTCCCCATGTTGTAATCCCCAAATTAAACCATCAGCATGATAAACACGCTCATGCCTGTACAGAACGGTATAGAATAGGAATTCGCAGGGAAAGGGTTAATCGGCGCGGCGACTCTCCAGATAGCTGTGCATGCAACAATGCGACACACTGTCCAGACTCCCCGTCTTCCCACAATCCAATGTTCTCAATAACTTCGGTAACACAGTGTTAATACCAAACTGGTATAGGCGCTTTGACAGATGGACAGATGCAGTAAGCTGTCGGTGCCCTTGCTAGACACTGAGCTGCAGGGAAGGGCAGCCAGACGCAGGTGCTAATTCAAACCTGCTTACTCCCTCAAAGAGGATCAGGAGCGGAAGAGCTCAGATGACTCGGCCGCCTTGCCTCTCTATCGCTGCTGTCGATCTGGAGTAATAGCCTTGAGCACCATGAATCAGTCACTGTCGCAGAAGGGTACGGGGTCCGTTTGAATGCATACGTTATCAAAATGACAGCACCTGATTAAACAATTTACAGAGGTCACCTGGGAAACGCCCCCCTGCTGGCCAATCTTTTTACTGCACACCGCATGTGCGCGTATTGAACAGATCCGCAATGCAATGCCCGCAGCCCTCGAACACGCCTTTTTATCTTGGTAATTATCATGGTTTTCTTTCATGAATGCAAAGCCCACATATGACGTTTTCTTTCATGAATGCAAAGTCTAATCCAACATATGACCTGGTGGATTATCTAATACCTCCTAACAGGATCTCTGCTGTGTCTTAGTGGCATATTTAGCTGCGCATTGAAAGGTTAAGGTTCGCTTGAGAACGGTAATTCAGTAGCTCAGAAAATGAGTTTAATGATGACGTGAGGTGGACAGAGGCAGATAAATACCCCCGGGGGCATGGAGACCCGAGAGAGGCGAGGCGCACACCTTGCAGGTTGTATAGAACGAGAATCCCAGTCACAATGCTGGCATCACGGGCACTGTTGGTAAAACAGGTGGCGGCCGTCCTGACCAAACAGCCAGTCTGCCTCACTCACCACTCAGGGGACTGGGGCAACTGGGGGAACACCAGCATCTCTGTGGTAAGTGTGGGAGAGCAGGTTTAAGATGTATGTGTTGCTGTATACTGTAATCCTTTCCTTTGTTAGTTTTAGCAATGCCTGTATGTGGTGCACTGCACAGATCGGCTCTTTGACTCTCAGGGGTCTCAAAGGTGAATGATGATCATCACTGTGGCTCATTCGCTTGGGTCTGCGGGCTACTCCGAGGCTCCCCGGGGTGAACTGAGAACCCTCTCTTATAATCCAGGTTCATCCTTCTGTATGTCCAGCCGTCTGCCTGCCGCCCTCTGCCTGGTGCACATCATAATCTTCCCCAGACTCTGATCACACACTCCTAGCCTGCTGTACACTTTTCCTATTGCAATAGGCTATACTCCAATCAGCTTGATTTTTGCATGCATATTTCTAGGTACTGGGAGATTGTTACCACCCTCTGTGTGTTCCTGCACTGGTTATTATTTAAATGGGCACTGCCATTTTCAGTGTCGTACCAGTCTGGGAAGTGACCATTGCTGACTTTTTTAGGGGGGAAATGGATGTCTGATGTCAGTAGTTCTGTATTTGTTTGCCTGTGTGTATTACAGAGAGTGCATTGTGTTTCCTTGCAGGTGTTTTCTGGGTGTGGATGGTGGGATGGGACTGATATCCATGAAGCTGCATAGTGAGTACTGAGCGGAGTTATCTTTCCTATAGACCTCTATACAGCTCTGCAATGTTGAGAGTGGAGATCTCTTTCCTATAGACCAATATACAGTCGCGCTCTCTGCCCCCTATCCCAGTCTCTGTGCTTCGTTCCACTTTGCTGTGATTTCACTGTGGTGTGTCAGGGGTACACAGCGCCCCCTATCCCAGTCTCTGTGCTTCGTTCCACTTTGCTGTGATTTCACTGTGGTGTGTCAGGGGTACACAGCGCCCCCTATCCCAGTCTCTGTGCTTCGTTCCACTTTGCTGTGATTTCACTGTGGTGTGTCAGGGGTACACAGCGCCCCCTATCCCAGTCTCTGTGCTTCGTTCCACTTTGCTGTGATTTCACTGTGGTGTGTCAGGGGTACACAGCGCCCCCTATCCCAGTCTCTGTGCTTCGTTCCACTTTGCTGTGATTTCACTGTGGTGTGTCAGGGGTACACAGCGCCCCCTATCCCAGTCTCTGTGCTTCGTTCCACTTTGCTGTGATTTCACTGTGGTGTGTCAGGGGTACACAGCGCCCCCTATCCCAGTCTCTGTGCTTCGTTCCACTTTGCTGTGATTTCACTGTGGTGTGTCAGGGGTACACAGCGCCCCCTATCCCAGTCTCTGTGCTTCGTTCCACTTTGCTGTGATTTCACTGTGGTGTGTCAGGGGTACACAGCGCCCCCTATCCCAGTCTCTGTGCTTCGTTCCACTTTGCTGTGATTTCACTGTGGTGTGTCAGGGGTACACAGCGGCCCCTATCCCAGTCTCTGTGCTTCGTTCCACTTTGCTGTGATTTCACTGTGGTGTGTCAGGGGTACACAGCGCCCCCTATCCCAGTCTCTGTGCTTCGTTCCACTTTGCTGTGATTTCACTGTGGTGTGTCAGGGGTACACAGCGCCCCCTATCCCAGTCTCTGTGCTTCGTTCCACTTTGCTGTGATTTCACTGTGGTGTGTCAGGGGTACACAGCGCCCCCTATCCCAGTCTCTGTGCTTCGTTCCACTTTGCTGTGATTTCACTGTGGTGTGTCAGGGGTACACAGCGGCCCCTATCCCAGTCTCTGTGCTTCGTTCCACTTTGCTGTGATTTCACTGTGGTGTGTCAGGGGTACACAGCGGCCCCTATCCCAGTCTCTGTGCTTCGTTCCACTTTGCTGTGATTTCACTGTGGTGTGTCAGGGGTACACAGCGCCCCCTATCCCAGTCTCTGTGCTTCGTTCCACTTTGCTGTGATTTCACTGTGGTGTGTCAGGGGTACACAGCGCCCCCTATCCCAGTCTCTGTGCTTCGTTCCACTTTGCTGTGATTTCACTGTGGTGTGTCAGGGGTACACAGCGCCCCCTATCCCAGTCTCTGTGCTTCGTTCCACTTTGCTGTGATTTCACTGTGGTGTGTCAGGGGTACACAGCGCCCCCTATCCCAGTCTCTGTGCTTCGTTCCACTTTGCTGTGATTTCACTGTGGTGTGTCAGGGGTACACAGCGGCCCCTATCCCAGTCTCTGTGCTTCGTTCCACTTTGCTGTGATTTCACTGTGGTGTGTCAGGGGTACACAGCGCCCCCTATCCCAGTCTCTGTGCTTCGTTCCACTTTGCTGTGATTTCACTGTGGTGTGTCAGGGGTACACAGCGGCCCCTATCCCAGTCTCTGTGCTTCGTTCCACTTTGCTGTGATTTCACTGTGGTGTGTCAGGGGTACACAGCGCCCCCTATCCCAGTCTCTGTGCTTCGTTCCACTTTGCTGTGATTTCACTGTGGTGTGTCAGGGGTACACAGCGGCCCCTATCCCAGTCTCTGTGCTTCGTTCCACTTTGCTGTGATTTCACTGTGGTGTGTCAGGGGTACACAGCGCCCCCTATCCCAGTCTCTGTGCTTCGTTCCACTTTGCTGTGATTTCACTGTGGTGTGTCAGGGGTACACAGCGCCCCCTATCCCAGTCTCTGTGCTTCGTTCCACTTTGCTGTGATTTCACTGTGGTGTGTCAGGGGTACACAGCGGCCCCTATCCCAGTCTCTGTGCTTCGTTCCACTTTGCTGTGATTTCACTGTGGTGTGTCAGGGGTACACAGCGGCCCCTATCCCAGTCTCTGTGCTTCGTTCCACTTTGCTGTGATTTCACTGTGGTGTGTCAGGGGTACACAGCGCCCCCTATCCCAGTCTCTGTGCTTCGTTCCACTTTGCTGTGATTTCACTGTGGTGTGTCAGGGGTACACAGCGGCCCCTATCCCAGTCTCTGTGCTTCGTTCCACTTTGCTGTGATTTCACTGTGGTGTGTCAGGGGTACACAGCGGCCCCTATCCCAGTCTCTGTGCTTCGTTCCACTTTGCTGTGATTTCACTGTGGTGTGTCAGGGGTACACAGCGGCCCCTATCCCAGTCTCTGTGCTTCGTTCCACTTTGCTGTGATTTCACTGTGGTGTGTCAGGGGTACACAGCGCCCCCTATCCCAGTCTCTGTGCTTCGTTCCACTTTGCTGTGATTTCACTGTGGTGTGTCAGGGGTACACAGCGCCCCCTATCCCAGTCTCTGTGCTTCGTTCCACTTTGCTGTGATTTCACTGTGGTGTGTCAGGGGTACACAGCGCCCCCTATCCCAGTCTCTGTGCTTCGTTCCACTTTGCTGTGATTTCACTGTGGTGTGTCAGGGGTACACAGCGGCCCCTATCCCAGTCTCTGTGCTTCGTTCCACTTTGCTGTGATTTCACTGTGGTGTGTCAGGGGTACACAGCGCCCCCTATCCCAGTCTCTGTGCTTCGTTCCACTTTGCTGTGATTTCACTGTGGTGTGTCAGGGGTACACAGCGCCCCCTATCCCAGTCTCTGTGCTTCGTTCCACTTTGCTGTGATTTCACTGTGGTGTGTCAGGGGTACACAGCGCCCCCTATCCCAGTCTCTGTGCTTCGTTCCACTTTGCTGTGATTTCACTGTGGTGTGTCAGGGGTACACAGCGCCCCCTATCCCAGTCTCTGTGCTTCGTTCCACTTTGCTGTGATTTCACTGTGGTGTGTCAGGGGTACACAGCGCCCCCTATCCCAGTCTCTGTGCTTCGTTCCACTTTGCTGTGATTTCACTGTGGTGTGTCAGGGGTACACAGCGGCCCCTATCCCAGTCTCTGTGCTTCGTTCCACTTTGCTGTGATTTCACTGTGGTGTGTCAGGGGTACACAGCGCCCCCTATCCCAGTCTCTGTGCTTCGTTCCACTTTGCTGTGATTTCACTGTGGTGTGTCAGGGGTACACAGCGGCCCCTATCCCAGTCTCTGTGCTTCGTTCCACTTTGCTGTGATTTCACTGTGGTGTGTCAGGGGTACACAGCGGCCCCTATCCCAGTCTCTGTGCTTCGTTCCACTTTGCTGTGATTTCACTGTGGTGTGTCAGGGGTACACAGCGCCCCCTATCCCAGTCTCTGTGCTTCGTTCCACTTTGCTGTGATTTCACTGTGGTGTGTCAGGGGTACACAGCGCCCCCTATCCCAGTCTCTGTGCTTCGTTCCACTTTGCTGTGATTTCACTGTGGTGTGTCAGGGGTACACAGCGCCCCCTATCCCAGTCTCTGTGCTTCGTTCCACTTTGCTGTGATTTCACTGTGGTGTGTCAGGGGTACACAGCGCCCCCTATCCCAGTCTCTGTGCTTCGTTCCACTTTGCTGTGATTTCACTGTGGTGTGTCAGGGGTACACAGCGGCCCCTATCCCAGTCTCTGTGCTTCGTTCCACTTTGCTGTGATTTCACTGTGGTGTGTCAGGGGTACACAGCGCCCCCTATCCCAGTCTCTGTGCTTCGTTCCACTTTGCTGTGATTTCACTGTGGTGTGTCGGGGGTACACAGCGCCCCCTATCCCAGTCTCTGTGCTTCGTTCCACTTTGCTGTGATTTCACTGTGGTGTGTCAGGGGTACACAGCGGCCCCTATCCCAGTCTCTGTGCTTCGTTCCACTTTGCTGTGATTTCACTGTGGTGTGTCAGGGGTACACAGCGCCCCCTATCCCAGTCTCTGTGCTTCGTTCCACTTTGCTGTGATTTCACTGTGGTGTGTCAGGGGTACACAGCGCCCCCTATCCCAGTCTCTGTGCTTCGTTCCACTTTGCTGTGATTTCACTGTGGTGTGTCGGGGGTACACAGCGCCCCCTATCCCAGTCTCTGTGCTTCGTTCCACTTTGCTGTGATTTCACTGTGGTGTGTCGGGGGTACACAGCGCCCCCTATCCCAGTCTCTGTGCTTCGTTCCACTTTGCTGTGATTTCACTGTGGTGTGTCAGGGGTACACAGCGCCCCCTATCCCATTTTCTTCAATGTGTCGCAGCACCGTGTATCACCTGAGCCGCAATGGCGCTCGTTTCCAGCTGTTTGCCCCGAACCAGCAGCAGATGCACGTGGTGGATCACGTGAAAGGCCAGCCCGCGTCCGGGGAGAACAGGTAGGTCCCGGGACGATCGGGGAAACTTGTATTCGGTTGGTGAAGGAAAGCACAGAGAGGTGAATCTAAAGGCAATGAAAGTGGGAATCGTCAAGCTGCAAAGGGTATATATATTTATATATATATGCTATATATATACTATTATATATATATGATTTACTATGTGTATATATAACGAGAAGCTGAGAAGGGAGGGGCAGTTCCATGGAAGGCGTTTTTTAATATGGGGTTCCAATTAATTATTTTCCTGATTTGCCTTTCCACCTGCTTCAAAGTGTGTGCTGTAATCTTGTGTTAAAGCATTTGTAATTGTTGCAATTGTAGTTTTACAGCCTGTACAGTAGTACAAAAGCACCATCATTTCAAAACTAAGATGACCATGCAGAATATGCCCAGGTATACTGTACTATACTGTTTATTTGACTGTCAGGGGACTGCCTTCCTCCTAGTCTCTGTGCTCGTTCTTTGCTAATCACTGTGGTGTGTAGGGGACCCCTATCCCAGTCTCCTTCGTTCCACTTTGCTGTGATTTCACTGTGGTGTGTCAGGGGTACACAGCGCCCCCTATCCCAGTCTCTGTGCTTCGTTCCACTTTGCTGTGATTTCACTGTGGTGTGTAGGGGTACACAGCGCCCCCTATCCCAGTCTCTGTGCTTCGTTCCACTTTGCTGTGATTTCACTGTGGTGTGTCAGGGGTACACAGCGCCCCCTATCCCAGTCTCTGTGCTTCGCACTTTGCTGTGATTTCACTGTGGTGTGTCAGGGGTACACAGCGCCCCCTATCCCAGTCTCTGTGCTTCGTGCTTGCCGTGTGTGTAATTCTGTACACAGCCCCGCAACCCTGTGTCGCCGGAAGAAAGGTCAGATACACGAAAGCCAAGTGACCTGACAACTAAATTGACACCCCCCATCATCCCCCCATGTGTCGCGGTGGAATATGGAATCAGAGACACTAAGCAGAGGTGAAACGACACTAGAGTTGACACCACACGACCGCACCATGTGTCGCGTGGGGATAGGTCAGAGACAACTAAGCAAGGTGACACGCCCTAAGTGACACCACCGCCCCATGTGTCGCGGGGGATAGTGTCAGGAGAGCACGGCAAGGGTGAAACCGACACTAAAAGTGACACCACACAGTCCCACATTGTGTCGCCGGTGTATGGTCAGATCACGAAGCAAGTGGTGAAGCGAGGCACTAAAGTGTACACCCACATCCCCCATGGGTCGACGGTGGGGATAGGGTCAAGAGACACGAAGCAGTGAACGCCACTAAAGGACATACCACCACAGTCCCCATGTGTCGCTAGGGGAATGTCAGCGACACTAAGCAAGTGAACGACACTAAGTGACACCACACAGGTCCCCATGTGTCGCACCGGGGGATAGGGGTTCCGAGCACGCAGCAAGGTGAAACGACATAAGTACACCACAACACAGCCCCATTGTGTCCGGTGGATAGTAAGAAGGTTACACAAGCGTCATGTGTCACATATGGACTCGGGCGATTACCGCGAGCAAGGGCGACAACGGGTCTTGGTCGTCGTCTAACTTGCACCAACCTAGGCACTATTCCGGTCGGGCAGCAGCCCCTGAAACTTAACCCATCTCTACTCCAGCACTCTCCTCTTGTCCCATCCAGGGTCCCTGCTAGCCCACTTTTGAACATAAGCCAAACCACTTCCTGTCGTTGTCTCTCCACTAGATTCCGCTTACTTTCACCCCCCTTAGCAGTTCGCGTGACGTTCCCATTATACACAAACGTGTAGTGCTGTAATTTTGTGTTATAAAACATCCAGTTGACCCATTGTTAGCATTGACCTAGACTTTACGAGCCTGTACAGTAGTGCTTGCGTGCATCGTGCACTTTCCTAGCGTGCGTATCGTCAGGGCACTTATGTTTGGCGCGGGGGAAGGTGCAGGATCTCTCCAAGCTCGATGTGAGCAGCTTCGATGCCGTCATCTTCCCAGGGGGCTACGGGGTCACCAAGAACCTGTGAGTCTGAAATGCTGGGAAGCATATCCAGCTGTCTCTTGAAGGATCCCGCGTTTAAGCTGTCAGCTTCACTAAAACCTGACACCTTTAGTTCAATCTCTCTCTCTATATAGACTGACAGAGAGAGGATATAGCTGTGCATGAACAAGCTAATGTCCTACCCGCTCAGCAACACTAGGGGGCAGTGCTGCCGCAGTAGATTTCTTTTCATATAGTGGAAAATAATCTTAATACTGTACCTGAGCGTACAGACACTGGACACACCTGGACTCTAAACTAGGCCCTGTTCAAGTCAAAACCTGGACTGGCTCACACAGCTGTGCAATGGGAGTCCTGTTTCCCTCCTCGCGGGTCACTGATCCGCTCCGTGTGTTTCCATGTTTTCCTGACGCTGTCATTGTTTCTTCTGCACTCAGGTCGACCTTCAGCAGCGACGGGAAAGAATGTAAGATCAACCCCGACGTGGAGCGAATCATGAAGGAGTTCCACTGCTCCCGCAAACCAATCGGGTGAGAGTCCCGCCCTCTAGGAACACTCTCATTAAAAAATAACACCACCTCATCTTTCACCTTCTCTCTGCCAAAAAGTACCAAACAGGAACTTTTTTTTGTCACAGTATCAATAAAGAGCAGGGTTTTCAGTCAGTAGGTGGCGCTGTGGACAGACCTTGTTTTCTTTGACGGATTTTCCGCAGGCTGATTGTAAACTGTCTAATAGAAACTGGTCTATGTCGGGAGCAGATATTATAACATGTGATCCATCAGCACAGAGCAGGAGGCGTTTCAGGTGTTTTAATTTTAAAAAGATCATTTAAAAAGCTAGAGAAAGATATGTGATCTGGAGAGAAACAGAATAAGTAAAAAGACCATTCCCCAGTCTGCCAGCTGGAAACGCTTGACATTGTTCAGAGGAATTGAGGGAGTCTGTGGGGTGCTGTTAAAGATGGGAGTCCTGTCCCTGGCTCTGATCTCTACCTCCCCTCTCCCCTCTCCCCTCTCTCCAGGCTGTCCTGCATGGCTCCGATCCTAGCCTGTCGGGTGCTGCCCAGCCTGGAGGTCACCATGGGTCAGGAGCGTGACGAGAGTAGCCGCTGGGGCCGCTGGCCATACACCAGCATGGTGCAGGCGGTGAAGAGCATGGGGGCCCGCCACTCCACCCGCGAGCCCTACATATCCTTTACACAGCCAGGGCATCTGCAGCGCAAAACAGCACAGAGCACAGGGAGACCCACAGACTGAGGAGCAGGGGTAGCACAAGAGCAGCTGGCAGGCTGGTAACAATGTTATGCCTACTATGTATTTTTCCAAATGGTGTTCAGTAGCAATGCACAGACAGACAGACAGGGGCACTGCAGTGGCAATGCAGACAGACAGGGGCACTGCAATGGCAATGCAGACAGACAGGGGCACTGCAATGGCAATGCAGACAGACAGGGGCACTGCAATGGCAATGCAGACAGACAGTGGGCACTGCAGTGGCAATGCAGACAGACAGGGCACTGCAATGGCAATGCAGACAGACAGTGGGCACTGCAGTGGCAATGCAGACAGACAGGGCACTGTAATGGCAATGCAGACAGACAGACAGACAGAAAGTGGCATTGCAATGGCAATGCAGACAGACAGGGCACTGCAATGGCAATGCAGACAGACAGGGGCACTGCAATGGCAATGCAGACAGACAGGGGCACTGCAATGGCAATGCAGACAGACAGGGGCACTGCAATGGCAATGCAGACAGACAGTGGGCACTGCAGTGGCAATGCAGACAGACAGGGCACTGTAATGGCAATGCAGACAGACAGACAGACAGGCAGAGTTGTGAGACCCTGGCATTGTGCACCAGGCTTGTTTATGAGGGTTGGTGTTGCCGAGAAAGAGATTTCCTTAACAGTGGGCGATGCACGAGGCCCACGTGGACGAGAAGAACAAGGTGGTCAGCACGCCTACCTTCATGTGGGAGACTGACTATCACTACCACTACATCTTCGACGGCATTGGGAGCATGGTGAAGCATGTCATGCGCATGACCACCGCCAAGTAGAGAGGCCACGCCCCGGGCAGGACCAGGACACCCCTCACAATAAAACTGCTTTCCACCGGGAAACTAAATGAGTGCCGTGGATTTATTTCGATTTTTTTCAATGCTTCTTGTGTAACAAGCTGTGTGCAGTGTTACTGTAAGAGAGTACAGCTGCTGAAAAATGTTCTGAATTTAAAGAAGAGTCACCCCCCCTGCCCCGGTCTCACTGGGGAGCGAAGGCACATCAGTCCTCTATAAAAGCCCCTGTTCTCAATAATCAGAAGGTTGTTAAAGGCTGTCAAGTCGGTGTTTGTCAGGGATGGTGACAGGTCTGTACGGTTGTCACCCCTAAAGGATCGGGTTTCAGAATGATTATCACTGGGACTCGCGTCGTTGTGCAGTTCAACAGTAGAAAACTAGTCAAAACTTACTGTTTCTCTCAGTATCTCTGTATTATCAAACCACGTCACTCTGTGGTCCAATGAAACCTCTGGCCAAAAGTTCTGCATCACCTAGAATCTTAGGATCATTAAAACAATAAGAACTTAATTTTGATTTATTTTAAAGATTTGGAAAGTGGTGTGCAGTTCAATAGGCTAGAGTGACATTATTCGGCAGGTTTCATTCGCCTTCATGAAGCACAAGTTCATTCTACAGGGTGATGGCAAACTTTGAGCCGGAGCTGTAGATGTCCTTGAGGCAGTAGGGGGTTATTAATCGCATCTTCAAGTCCAGGAAGCATCCTCTTCCTTTCTCCAGCTGTGCCGTTTCTGCAGGGAACAGCGGTAGTTTTAAACACAGCCTTGCAAAGCGTTGTTTAAAAACTCTATAGGACAATTGTGAGAGTGCGTGCTGTGCAGGGGAGCGGTCTGAGAGTGCTGTAGCAACAACACGTCAGCCCACTGTCTTCCAAGGGTTAAATGAACACAGGTGTGTAGGAGAAGGGTGATAAAGCAGAACGCACAGGCAAGCGCAAGAAGGCTGACCTAGCGTGTGCCCATAGCGGTCTGATGAGACTACATCCCACAGGCTCTCAGAACAAGGACTGAGGCTTTAACAATGGGGAGGCTTACACAGCAAGCAATGCCGTTTGCTAATTCTTAATTAAAACAGAAATAAGACTTCTCCTCTCCTCTCTCCCGCAGACTCGCTCAAAGGGACTGTGAGTACACAGGTGCATCCCGCGGAGAGTAGCAGACATTTTTAGAATCATCAACAGAGTCACAGAAAAGACGTTTAGAGTAATTAGAGGCATCTCCTTGAGTCTTTGATTAACTGCAATTTGAAGCTACAGAAATGGTAAGCAAACAAAACCTTAATGAAGTGAATTAAAGGGCATCTAAACGTTGCCGTCATTTAAATTATTACAAAGTGGCTTTTTTTTCACCCCTGCTTTTTACTGGCAGAAATAGACTAAACTGAGGGGAATAAAGACAAGGCAAAGGAATGACTGGCTGCTACACGTTGGTTTACAAAGTGACACAGTTAGGTTAGGGTGATGCCCACAAGGGCTGCAACTACTCTGAGAGTCCAGATGGTCAGTAGCAGTCTTCCGGTCTTTCCAGCGCTGCAGCCCAGATCGTGCTCAGTGATATTTCAGTGGCACAGGGAGCTGAACTGGCTGGTCGCTGGTATCAAACAGGCACGCCGACCTGCCAGCCTGCACCCAGGCGGGCGCCGCTCTGAAAGACGTCCCTATTATAAATATAGCATTTAAGGCAACATTCACCCACACACAGAACTCCACACAACTCAATAGAAACCATGCTTTAATCAGAGCTAAGGGCGGAGCTCAGCTCGCTACGCTAATCTGATTGGTTCATTGACCTATACAGTCCAGGCTCACCTTCCACTAGTTGCTCTGGAAGTCCTTCTCCTCCACCTCCTTTGCAACCGTATCTTCCTTCTGGGGGGTCCTCTGTCACCCAGCCCTGTGACCTCTGACCGACGTCGAAGGTTGCACCTCAAACGAGGGAGGCTCCTGTCGGTCCAGAAGGCGGGATCCTGGGCCGAGCAGTTGCTCATGCCACACTACACATCTTACACTGCTGAGCTTCAGTCTGTGAAGTGGAGGGGACTCTGGGTTAAAGCATTGCAAAGTTTGCTGGAAAGTTAAGTGTTCAAAACTGATATTGCAGTGATACTGCAAGGGCAAGTGTAAAATGAGTTTGGTTGTCTAGACCTAGCTCCCAGGGGATATTCATCCAAACACGGAGAAGATAGTTCATTAAAACAAATCCCATATGAAAAAACAAGCATTCCTTTTAAAATCTGTATCTAGATAAGGCTGGTGTTAATAATACAAGTGTGGACACTCAGCCAGTCAAACTCTATTCAGTGACTTAGTCCTTAGCAAGCATCACAATCACACTGATGTGTGCAAATGTACGTGTGATCTACAGACACACAAGCAGAAAGCCTCTTTCATTATGGGAACTCCTACAAACACCTATTCATTGTGAAACGATCCATCCGTGACATGCACACATAGACGACAGTATCACACATCAGCGGGTGACTTCATAAGGCATACCCACAGGCTGTGATACATGTACAAACTTCATATATAAGGGATATAAAAATGATAATTCAAGGGCTCTCAATCATTCATGCCCGCTAAAGTTGTTTCTCAGTTTTTGTAAAATGCCTCCTATCAAAAACTAAAGGAAAGACTTCAGCACAGGGGTTAAAAATGGCCAGCAAGTGTCCTCCCCTCTCAGATTTGAACCATCAGATTAGTTGGGATGGCCCTGTAGTCTTTCCCTGCCACAGAGACTGAGCATATGGGCAGGCAGCAGCCCTGCGTGCAGCAGCGAGCAGCAGATTAACAGAAAGAGAGTCGAGCTAGCCGCTGCTGCAGAAGCCCCGTGGAGAGAGATTGCAGGGCGGGGCCACAGCCCAGCGTGCCTGCCAGAAAACGACAAGCTCCCCTGGGCAGATTCTTCCACACCCAGCACGGGGCTCCAATGACAAATAGCTTGAGCAGCTTCCATCAGCGGTGCCTTTGAAAACTTGGCTGGCTGTCCTGTGCCTGCTTCCTTTCACGCTGGGGAGAAGTCAGAGAGTCTGGCTACCGCTGTGTGATGGAGAGGAGCGGGCCAGCAGGGGCTGGACCTGCTCCAGCTGACAGCTGGTGGTTTACCAGGTTAGCGCTGATGAGATATCGTGCGGCGTTTTCGAAGCTTTAACCTTTTGGCTGCTGCCCAAGCAGAGCGCGTCCCGGCTGTGCCATGGCCCTTTCACTTTGTTCGTTGTTCCTCACTCAGACCTCTTAGTGAATACCTTGGCATCTCTGAATAGATAACCGTCTCCTCTTTAAAACTGTTTTAGTGAGCAAGTCATCCGACGAGTTTAATAGCACCCCACAAAGTTCTCATTTTTCTTGGTTACCAGTGCATCGCTCCCCCGGGGGGGCCTCCAGCCAAGATGCACAACTCTGCACCACCAGGATTCAAACCAGTGAGCTCCTGATCACCTGACTCTCCCTGCACTCCACGCAGTGGCGTCTTCACTGGATGAGCCACTGGAGGAGCCTAAACTGGAGTTTAAAAAAATCAAGTCCAGCCCGCCCCACTTAACGATACCCAATCAAAAGAATTGCAATTAAAGACGGCGGTGATTATATTAAAAATCACATCCTCATAAAGTCCATAGGAAACAGCAGTCCCAGCAGACTCTCCATCCACACACCGGGCTGATGCCCTGCTGTCACCTTCCAGGACCACAGGGTTAACCTTCCCCTCGTTGTCTTGTGAATTACCATACAGATTGAAAGCTAACCAGAGTTTGGAAGTAGTGTCTGAGTGAGGCAGCCGAAGCAGGGATCGAATTCCCCTGCGAGACGGCCGCTGAATAATTTGATTTGTAATTGATAAGAAAAGGAAAACAAGCTGGCGAATGTTATCAGGAGCTCATTTAGGGCAGACGCTTCCTCATCACCCTCTCCGGGATTACCCTGGCCCTCGAGGGCTGCTTTCTCAGCGGCCGACGCGTTTAAGTTCAGCAGACAATGTGTTTTCGAGCTCCGTCCTGCTTGCAGATGCTGGCTAGATTCCAGAAGTAATAATGAAGCAATAATGAATCATCTTGATTACAGGATATAGAACTGGACCGCAATACTGTACAGCAAACTTTCATCATGGAATATGCAGTAACATTTGTAAACGTCAACTCGCATTCTAAAAAACTGCCGACGAGCATAGAAACAAGATCAAAGCATGCATGCCAGCCTGTCTTTCTGAAGTGCTTTCCAAGTCAAATTATATACAGATCAGCAACTGAGCAGAGCGAGTTTTCTCGAGCGCTTACACTGCGATGCGTTTGCAGATATTTTGCAAATAAGAAGGCTGCCGTGATGCGAGTCCCAATCTAGCAGATGGAAATTCATTTTCTTTGCTCTCTCTTTCTTCTTTGATCCGGTTGTCAAACTAATTTAGTGGCGCGTGAAAACACGTCAATTCTTTTGGAGATCAATTCCTGCACGTCATGGAAGCCATGCAAAGCCAGGGGTGCTGCCCAGCCCCCAGCACCCCTAGCTCCAGGGCCCCTGGCCTCCGCTGCCTTTGACAAGTGGAGGCCTGGGTTTGAATCTGGCTAGTCAGGTCCCAACTGAAATGAGCCTGGTGCTTTCAACGTTAGTGTAATCCACCTCACAAAACAAATAACAACCTGACACGGCTGTCTGCACGAGAGAGGGGCCCAGCACTCACTTGCAGACTCAGGGAATTGAACATGTACTCAGTGACGTCAGTTCTATTGGTCCAAAATGAGGGGGATTGAAATAACGCCACTGACATCATACCGATGCGAGGATCAAGGCTTTGAAAATCAAATGCACGTCTCGCTTCGTTCATTTCTGTGCTATGAAGTGACTTAATGGACTGCCGTAGAAAAAGCAAAAAAATCTAGTACTTGTTTTGATTCATAATTTAATAAGCTTTTCCTGCATCCCTCGCATCTCTCTGAGAGCTGAGCGGTCAGTCTGAAAACGCTGCGGGTTCGCTGTCAGGATTCCCCGCGGAGGCAGCTAATGTTATCACAGTAAATTAGTCATTTCCATTCGGATAAATATTTCAGCTTCCAAATTGCATTGCTTTAAATATTTCAAAACACGCAGCCCTGATCTGAAGAGTGTTTGCCTGTTTTGAAATTTTTTTCCAAAGATCCCAGCCAGAGACGCGACAGGGGCGTTCTAGGGCAGGTGCCATTACATTAAAGGTATAATAGATTTTCAATGGCATTGTCTCATGCCATTGAACAAAGGAGGCGACATTTTCAATGCTGTACTATATATTTCTCAAGAACAATCTCTTCATCAGACCTTTTCCACAGCGTGTTCATCCCTAGATGAATTGCACCGTCCCAGCGTTCCTGCACTGTGCAGAAAGCAGGCGGCTACACTGGGATGAGGCAGCCATTGGTAGCGGCAGTGGGATCATATTTGGTTTTGCTTTAAAAATATAAGAACCAGACTGTGTGCTGAGTATCAGGACCGCTGCACTGTGCAGTATCTGTTCCCAATCCATTGCGTTTGCCATGGCTGGCAATGCTGTGCTCTGCTGATGGTCCTGCTAGGTTCTCTACACTTTTTCCTGCCACAATGAAATGCTGCCTATCTAAATGTATGCACAGCTTGTGATACAATACATGAGATGGTTCATTATAGCCAGCCCACTCGCGGTAGCTGCCACTGCTCGATCAATCAAGGCTCACTGATTAAAAGCTCTTTTGATTAATAACACATCAAATGCCGCATGAAGATCGGGGGAAAGCTTAGCTGCTTCCAAGAGTGCAGACGAGAGCCGGCCCGGTACTGCTCCTCTACAGCTCAGGAGCCCTTTGCAAAGAGAGGGGCGCTGAAGGCTTCTCAGGGGAGAGAGAGAGAGAAAGAGATCAGACTGGGCCCTACCATGCTATCAATGCCTTTCACACTGCGAGTGGCTGTTCTGCAGTGTTGGCTCAGTTATTCTCTTTATCGAAGCGCAGCGGGCACTTGGCCACCCGAGGAGTGAGTTATTGTGGGGTAGCTGTGGTCCGAGGCTGTGTCCAATTTGCAAGTGTAAGGGATAAACTAGAAATGCACTCCCTGATATTTGGCCACACTGCCTCCCTCTCTTCCACTCCACTACACCACACTGCCTTCCTCCCAGTCTCTCAGCTCTAACCACTAAAGCACACTGCCTCACTCCCAGTCCCTCAGCTCTAACCACTACACCACACTGCCTCCCTCCCGGTCTCTCAGCTCTAACCACTACACAACACTGCCTCCCTCCCAGTCTCTCAGCTCCAATCTCTCAACTCTTCCTACCTAACTGCTTCCCAGCTGGATGCTAGTAAAGATCAGTGTGGAGGCTTGCTGCCCACAGGCAATTCATCTCTCAGCTTTGCCACTGCAGGGAACCTTTTTAAAATTCATCAGGGTCGTACAGTATGTACTCTGAATGTATTGCAGCGTGCACGGGGGAAGGCAGCAGCAGGGCTGGTAGGTGACCTAATCACACATGAAGGCACAAGCCCAGTATACCCTCCTTGCAAAGGAGCTGGCTCTTTGGTACAGCGGTATCGGCGGTTATGCTGTAGTGCGAGAGGTCCCGGGTTCGAGTGTGGATTACCTCGCCCTGTGTGATGCGTCTGTCTGCGTTAACCGGGATCGCTACAAGAAAAAAAAAAAAAGAAAAGTCAAACTGCTGATTTATCAGAGAGGAATGACAGCCAACTTAAACAACTTCTAAAAAGTTTCTTTTTAAAATATGTAGACTATAGAGACGGGGCATGGTGGAGTGCAGAAAACTAGCCCCTGTCAAACCGCCTGGCTGTCTCCACACCTCACACTCCTGGCCGCTCAATAAAAATTCAAATCTGCAAAATGACATCCGCGGCGAGAAATGCTGTAACGTTTTTCTTTTTTTTTTTTTTCTCAGCAGAAGAGATTTCAAAAAACAAATCGCACAATATAATTAAATGCCCCCTGGGATGCAATGCAGGTTGAATCATTAGGGACGGGCTGGGATAAAAACCCGGACTGGAATCTGGATTTGAGTGCCTCTAGATACTGCAAGGAAGATTTAACAGAAAATCATTGAGTATCCATTATATTCAAATCACACCACATCACTGTGAAAAACGATACACAATGAATAGTGTGTGTTTTTATATCATGCATGCTTTTCTCTTGGTTATGCTATGCATGTAGCTTTAGATTACCAATCAATTACCGTCAATTCTCTATATGCATCTGAGACCAGCAAGAATCTCACGCTGTAGCAGGCATGATATCTGGTAACAGTTTCAATCTCAATCCTAAAATTCTAGGTGATGCAAAACTTTTGGCCAGACCTGTACATTAGATTAAAGAAATTGCAATTGTTTCAAATCCTCAATGCTTTTTAAAAGTAGTTTTCCGAAATTTCTGACTAGCCAGCAACAGTCGAGAACAGTTTCCTGACAGTCAAACTGAGTTGATTTTTGTGTTTTTATTAAGGTGATGCTTTTTTGAATGACAGGTGCATGACTTCAAATTAAGGGCACGGAATTGAAATTCAACTGGCTGCACGATGCCATCAGTTAAAAAGCACTCCGGAAAAAATATCCAGGCTGCGGAAATCTAAAATCAGATCTAGACTCCATAGACTGGCTAATGGGTCACCAAACACCACCTGTGCCGTATGCTGCATCAGATAGGTGCACTGCAATAGAATTGCAATGGCTTTGCACACTGGCAGGAACAGTCTCCTGCACCGATTCATCTAAATAGATAGGGCTCAATTCACATTAGGAATGGTTTTTTTGTTTTGTTTTGTTTAGTTGTTTTTTTTAAAGTCAGTTTTAAGTAATTAAATCCAGTTTGAAGTTCATGAAACCTGTTTTAGGGAGGGTTCGAATCTATGCTCGTTTTTCAAAGCACTTGGAGGACATTTATAAACACTATTCTTCAAACAGTCCTGAGTCCTGCAATGCCATAGTCAGTTTAAGCAGTAATTCTGCATTTTCCCCCATGCGTTTCCCAAAGTTATAAAATGCATTTACTATCAATTAGCATGGTTTGCCTAGTTTTGTAATAAGCTTTACCATACCTCTCTGGTCTTTACAATGCTTGCCTGTTCTTTACCTATGCGTTCACTGTGCTTTATTAGACTTTGCTTTTACTAGGGGAGATTTAACTAGAATTAAATTTAATTTAATTCTAATGCCGCTTGCTGTCACCAAGCGTTCCCTGGACCGTGTGGGAGTCTTGCGGCTCACCGGTCACCTACAGTGGGCACCGTACAGAAAACCGACGGTTCAAAACGTAAACTGAAGAAGACAATAAAGCCGCGAAGGAAGCGCAGACGAGAACGTAATCAGTAGATGTAGCTTTTAGGATAAAGGACATAAATTAGTAACCCGGCTGAATGATGAGCGGAGACAGCGATGTGATATAGAATGGCAGACAATACACACCATCGCGCACTGATCAGAATACACACCATCGCGCACTGATCAGAATACACACCATCGCGCACTGATCAGAATACACACCATCGCGCACTGATCAGAATACACACCATCGCGCACTGATCAGAATACACACCATCGCGCACTGATCAGAATACACACCATCGCGCACTGATCAGAATACACACCATCGCGCACTGATCAGAATACACACCATCGCGCACTGATCAGAATACACACCATCGCGCACTGATCAGAATACACACCATCGCGCACTGATCAGAATACACACCATCGCGCACTGATCAGAATACACACCATCGCGCACTGATCAGAATACACACCATCGCGCACTGATCAGAATACACACCATCGCGCGCTGATCAGAATACACACCATCGCGCACTGATCAGAATACACACCATCGCGCACTGATCAGAATACACACCATCGCGCACTGATCAGAATACACACCATCGCGCACTGATCAGAATACACACCATCGCGCACTGATCAGAATACACACCATCGCGCACTGATCAGAATACACACCATCGCGCACTGATCAGAATACACACCATCGCGCACTGATCAGAATACACACCATCGCGCACTGATCAGAATACACACCATCGCGCACTGATCAGAATACACACCATCGCGCACTGATCAGAATACACACCATCGCGCACTGATCAGAATACACACCATCGCGCACTGATCAGAATACACACCATCGCGCACTGATCAGAATACACACCATCGCGCACTGATCAGAATACACACCATCGCGCACTGATCAGAATACACACCATCGCGCATTGATCAGAATACACACCATCGCGCACTGATCAGAATACACACCATCGCGCACTGATCAGAATACACACCATCGCGCATTGATCAGGTAGGAAATTAAGTATTAAAAAGATGCTGATGGTTTCGGTTCTGGCTAAACGGTATCGATGCACAAAACAAGAGTCTACATGCACAATACAGCGTGTTTATTGATCTCTTTGAAAAGGTCAGCTATACAATACAGCATGTATACAACAGACAGAGCTTGCGTTATAGAGAAAGAGGTAAACATGCACCATCCCTTTACAGCAAAAATAGCTTCAATAGCATTGTTTGCAATCCTTTGCTAACTGAATCACCGGTAAGTTTTGTCAATCTAAAAGTGAAATCGGGTTTTAGCATGAAAGTAAAAATGAACATGACCCTGATATTCCACAGAACAAGCACTCCAGACAATGTTGCAGAGACCCTGGTGTTCCAGGGAATACAGCCACAGTTAGCCTCTATGTACATGTGAACCTGTCCAGTTTTTTTCCCCACAACTTTCTTAGTGACCCGTTCCTTCCACAGTTTCAGGAAGTTTTCCAGCGCTGTGAATCTGTTTCTTGGTTGCAGTGGTCCAGTGCCTCTCTCCTCAGGGTCCCATCTCCTCTCAAGCCAGCCCGTCGGGTGTGAAGGGGTTAATCTTGTCCAGAGAGATGTCCGTCTCGCACTCAGCGTGCACCACAGTGTGGGGACAGCTGGGGCTCTCGTACCCGCGCGTGGAGGCCGGCGAGATCTGAGAGACCTTGTTGAAGGAGAGCTCCTTCTCCCCGGGGGACTGCTTGACTATGTGAGGCAGCAGGTGGGGGTAGCTGAGGGTCACGATGTCCCGGAGGTTGGTGGTGTCTTGGTGGTAGGACACCAGCTCGTTGCTGAAGTTGACCGTCTCCACCGCATTGCTGGAGCAGAGGCGGCTGCACCCCAGGATGGTGGTGAAGGCCCTGCGGAAGTCGGCGTTGAAGGCATAGATGATGGGGTTCAGGGTGGAGTTGGCCCAGCCGAACCACACGAAGATGCTGAAGGTAGTCTCACTCACACAGGGCGGCTGGCCAGGACCGTTGGTGGCTGGGTCACAGAAGGGGACCATGCAGTTGAGGACGAAGAAGGGCAGCCAACAGCAGACAAAGACGCCCATGATGATGGAGAGAGTCTTGAGGACCTTGGTCTCCTTCCTGAAGGAGCTCTTGAGGCTGGCGTCATGGGGGCAGTCGCTGCCTTGGCAGTTCTGGGCGTGCTCTCCCGCCCGCTCCAGCGAGGAGATGCGTCGGATCTGCCTCTGAGCGATGCGGTAGATGAGGGTGTAGGTGACGATCATGATGGCCACGGGGATGTAGAAGCTGATGAGGGACGAGGAGATGGCATACGTGCGGTTCAGGCTGGAGTCGCAGTTCTCCGGCTGGGTGGTGTTTGGAGAGAAAGTGGAACCGGGATCCGGAGGGATGTCGTCTGCTTTGTGCCAGCTCAGCTGCACCGGGATGAAGGAGATGAGAACAGATAACGTCCAGGCCACCCCGATCATGACGAAAGCCACTCGCTGGGTCATCTTGCGCTCATAGCGGAATGGGCTGGCGATGGCCCAGTAGCGGTCCACGCTGATAATGCACAGGTTGAGGATGGAGGCAGTGGAGCACATGATGTCAAATGCCACCCAGATGTCGCAGAAGCTGCCAAATGGCCAGAATCCGGCCACCTCGGTGACTGCCCTCCAGGGCATGACCAGCATGGCCACCAACAGGTCCGACACGGCCAGGGAGATGACGAAGAAGTTGGTGACTTTGGAGCGCAGGTGGCGGAATTTGACGACGGCCGCGCACACCAGCGTGTTCCCCAGCAGGGTGCTGAGGATGAGGAGGAAGAGGAGGCAGCCGCTCAGAGTGCGGAGAGCGAGTCCGGGGGCTTGATCCTTGTCCCAACTCTCTCGGAACCACGTGCCTTTGGTCACGTTGCTCCAGGGAAGGCTCTCCTCCCCCAGCCACTGCTGCGGTCCCACTTCTCTGCTGCCTACCTTGCCAAACCTGAGCTCCATTTTCCCCATAGCTTCTGGGCCAGCTTCAGGAGCTGAGAGAGAAATAGCAAACAGGCATTGTGTGTAGGCTGCGATCCCCAAATAGCTTGAACGGGTAAGAATTTCTTCTTTCTCTTCTCAAGACAAGCAGTCTCCCTCTGCTACCCTCCTGGGTGAGCACATCTTCCACTTTCTCTGTTCTGACATTTGATCAGTTTTTTTTCAACCCCAGTTTGAATCTGTCTGCCTGGTAGCCTGCATCTCCCAGCAAACCCATCACGAGTGTGGAGCTAATGAACTGCCAGCCGTTTGGAACACAAGAGGAAGCGAGGAGAGAGGAGGGGGCAGTGACTGTGTGTGTGAGAGAGAGAGAGAAAATGATTACTCTCAGTGGCTGACTGCTCTCTTTTTGAGAGCGGATCTCCTTCCCCCACACCAAGCTGCTGCTGTAATTTATATACTTTTTTCTGAGATAAGAGAGTTCCATGTGGGCAGAGAGGTTAAGAAAAGGATGCAAGTTTCAGAAACAACTTGTAAATAGCAAGATCAAATACAAAGAAGAAAAATCTCAACATCCTTATAACTGGTCTGTTGCTCATATTATTATCACTGGCTTGCTTAAATCATTCCGTTTCTCGGTACTGTGTTACTTTATCCTGCGTCAGTCAATGGGTACAGTTTACATTTTTTGCACTGTGAATGGGAAGCAGGTAATATACGGTTTGAATAGCACCTGTTATGTGGGAACTCTGCTTCATTTCCTTCTCACAGAAAGCTGTTGAGAAAGTGCTTACCTGTAAAGTAATTCGCATGACGCTCACTTTCAAAGAACACTGAAAGAGCATCGGACCTATATTGGAAAGACGACCCGTTTAAGCAGTGGCGCTGGAACCATTTTTAAAGTGGGGGGGGGGTGCTGAAAGCCACTGAACAAAACTGTAACCCTTGTGTGTGATAGGATCCGCTCTGCTGCACCCCCAGCACCCCGAGTTCCAGCGCAATCCTGGGGGGTCTGTCTGTCTGTCTGTCTGTGTTTTTGTTTGTACAGGCCTGGGAACACGATTATGGTGTTTGGAACGGAGAGTAAGAGAGGGAAGTGAAACGAGCCAGTGCGTGGTCTTTCCCGATGATCAATACTCGGATGATTTACAGAACAGCGTGCCTGAGTGAATTATGGGTTTTGCCAGAGATGATCAACGCACTCGCTCATCGCAGGCTCCGGTGACTGAACTCAAGGCTATGCATGTGGTAATGAAGCCGTGCTAATTTCACGGGGTGTTTCTAGTGCTGTTATTCATTTGCATGCTCAGTCTATTCGTACACACGTGTTATTGCTGTTATCAAAGCACACTCCACAGGGCAGAGCGCACAGCGTTTTAACCCCATTGCGAGCCCTGCAATGATTTGCTCGATCAGTTCTGTTTAATATGAGACAGCACGCCAGTAATATTCTCTGATTGCTCTTAAATGACTGTGCCGATGCCCGCTGGCTTTTCTACACACGCTGTGTGAAAATAGAAATCCAAATTATCAAACAAACGCAGCATAGCAATTCCTTTACAAAGTGCCATCATTTTGAGTATGTATTACAGAGATTGTCTTCAGTCTGTGATGAGAATATCAAATAAAACAACAAGTCTTCCCTCACCCTGGGGATGATGCTGGTTAGCATTCGTTCTGCACTTCAAAGGGGAAAGGTTTGTCAGATACAGTACGCATGCTGTGTTGTGAAAGATTGTTCTGCTGAGCGCGCATCTCTGCAGCAGGTCACCTTCTGGTTCAGAATCCTGTGCCAGCGTGCTGTTAGTACTGGGTCAGCGTCAATGCGCTCTCTGTGCGCAGCGAGCGCATCCGCCTGTCCAGCGGCTACAGCGTTTAATACGTTTGCGCTTCTCCCTCTAACTGATAGGTTGGTTCATATTTACATAGATAAAGATCGATAAGTGATCATCTTATTTCAACTCTGTTCACAATGACAGTGCTGAGAGTGCAGTGTGTAGACTAGCGCTCATTATTATTAAGGTGCTGGTAATGACAGTGCTGAGAGTGCAGTGTGTAGACTAGCGCTCATTATTATTAAGGTGCTGGTAATGACAGTGCTGAGAGTGCAGTGTGTAGACTAGCGCTCATTATTATTAAGGTGCTGGTAATGACAGTGCTGAGAGTGCAGTGTGTAGACTAGCGCTCATTATTATTAAGGTGCTGGTAATGACAGTGCTGAGAGTGCAGTGTGTAGACTAGCGCTCATTATTATTAAGGTGCTGGTAATGACAGTGCTGAGAGTGCAGTGTGTAGACTAGTGCTCATTATTATTAAGGTGCTGGTAATGACAGTGCTGAGAGTGCAGTGTGTAGACTAGCGCTCATTATTATTAAGGTGCTGGTAATGACAGAGCTGAGAGTGCAGTGTGTAGACTAGCGCTCATTATTATTAAGGTGCTGGTAATGACAGTGCTGAGAGTGCAGTGTGTAGACTAGCGCTCATTATTATTAAGGTGCTGGTAATGACAGTGCTGAGAGTGCAGTGTGTAGACTAGCGCTCATTATTATTAAGGTGCTGGTAATGACAGTGCTGAGAGTGCAGTGTGTAGACTAGCGCTCATTATTATTAAGGTGCTGGTAATGACAGTGCTGAGAGTGCAGTGTGTAGACTAGCGCTCATTATTATTAAGGTGCTGGTAATGACAGTGCTGAGAGTGCAGTGTGTAGACTAGCGCTCATTATTATTAAGGTGCTGGTAATGACAGAGCTGAGAGTGCAGCGTGTAGACTAGCGCTCATTATTATTAAGGTGCTGGTAATGACAGTGCTGAGAGTGCAGTGTGTAGACTAGCGCTCATTATTATTAAGGTGCTGGTAATGACAGTGCTGAGAGTGCAGTGTGTAGACTAGCGCTCATTATTATTAAGGTGCTGGTAATGACAGAGCTGAGAGTGCAGTGTGTAGACTAGCGCTCATTATTATTAAGGTGCTGGTAATGACAGTGCTGAGAGTGCAGTGTGTAGACTAGCGCTCATTATTATTAAGGTGCTGGTAATGACAGTGCTGAGAGTGGAGTGTGTAGACTAGCGCTCATTATTATTAAGGTGCTGGTAATGACAGTGCTGAGAGTGCAGTGTGTAGACTAGCGCTCATTATTATTAAGGTGCTGGTAATGACAGTGCTGAGAGTGCAGTGTGTAGACTAGCGCTCATTATTATTAAGGTGCTGGTAATGACAGTGCTGAGAGTGCAGTGTGTAGACTAGCGCTCATTATTATTAAGGTGCTGGTAATGACAGAGCTGAGAGTGCAGTGTGTAGACTAGCGCTCATTATTATTAAGGTGCTGGTAATGACAGTGTTGAGAGTGGAGTGTGTAGACTAGCGCTGGAGAGCTGAGAATAGAGCGCGCTACTGCAGAGAATACAAAGAAAGGTGAATAAAACATCACCAAAAAAACAGTGTAACAGCAACATTATTTTTATATGGTATGCAAGTATTACACAGTATGTGTGTAATTTTAACAAAAAAACAATTCAGAAAGGAAAGGCCTCTTTAAAAATGAGTTACAGGCACAGATTGTTAGTTTGTTTTTAAAAAGTCCGTTGTTTTCTTGATCCGGATGGGTTTTTAACACTCTTGCCATGCTGGAACACTCCTCCGGCACACTCTCTGCAGACAGCTTCAGCCTTCACTGCGCTGCTTCCAGGGCACTGCTGCTCTGCAGAGAGGAGCTGCTGGGCTTCAACCCTGGAGATGCTGGATGTGAAGAGAACACAAGGGTGATTTTCTACCTACCTATCTAGCTAACCTAAGTTTTAGCTCATAAGAACCATCTTCCCAATCTGTTTAACACAGCTTTCTCAAGGGAAACTATCTGGCATGCAGGTAATAAAAGTTTGCCCAATTATTTTACCCAGATTTGAGGGGAGGGGCTTCGTCGGAACCTCAGGGAGAGGGGGCGGGATGTCCGGAGTGGAGTCTTCCAATATAGACCTGAGCTCCGCCTCCAGCTCATCTGTGTCCCCGCCCACTGGAAAGAGAAGTGAAAGGGTGAGGCATGCAGGGCCACAGGCAGCCGAGGAAGGCTCCTGCTGTCCAAGCACCGGTAAAGCAAAGAAGCTGCTGCCTATTTCCCTCAATCAGATCTGGCTTCACGACTGCGCATCCAGCGGCCGGTTTTCATAATATCTGTATTTACTGTATGACCTTTTTAGAACATGCGTGCACACACTTCGCTTTGAAATCAGGCCCTTGCAATGACAGTGAAAGAGCGCTTCGATTTTCAGGCTGTATTCTGTGGTTTTTGCTTCTTTGATAGAAACAGCGCCGCCACGGTTATGAAAGTCTCTTCAGTGCAGGATTTACTGAATTCATTTCAAATGACAGCGGTGTTGAACTTTGGCGAAGTGGTGTCCGAGTGGCAAGGCACTGAAATACTGTGCTGAGAGTACGGCTTTCATTAGACTTCTACGATATCATTTTGTAATTTCTTTGATCATATGATGTTGAATGGAATATCTACTCTCAGGGCTAGCGTCTGTGAATACTGCAATGCGTTTACTTGTTACAGAGAGGAGCTGTCCTCAGAATCAGACTCTAATGCGTGCTGGAGGGAATCTCAGGGTAAGTGGTTCTCCTGGCACATGTGAGGATCGGGGGAGGAGGGGGGGGGGTGACAGCTCAGGGACGTACTTGAGGCATTGAGTCCTGCCAACGTCTGGTTCACGTCGTCCTGGGCATCACAAAGCTGCAGAGAGCAAAACGGAAATCTTTTAACACAGCGATGGTACCAGATTATTGCTCACAAAGTTTCTTTCAGTGTTTCTAAAAAATTTAGCACGACTGTATAATTACAGATGGTTACTGCACTGTGGACACTGGCCAGAGGGGGGCGCTCTCTCACCTCCTGGATCTGGTCAACCAGGTTCTCAGCTCTCTCCACTGTCACGTCCTTCAGAGACAGCCTGAGAGCCGACACGCCAGCCTGATACGCCTGCACCACCTGAGAGAGACACAGTGAGTTTTCAAACACGATCTCTGGTACTACACTGAGTTAAAACTGTTAGCAAACCGTGCTTTCAGACTGTCTTGCACTTGCTGGGATCACTTCCCTGCCTTACTTCCTGTCAGCAACCAATCAGATGCTTCCCCTTATTGACCGACGTGCATTCAGCCAGTAACACGCCTTGACCCAGAAGACACTGCTGCAGTGACCCTGGGAGTGCTAACAGATAACCCACATCAAGGGCACAGAAAAGGAGTTTCCTTCAACCAGATATCATGTTTTAAATTATAAAATACAAGCATGCTCCAACATGCTTCTTTAAAAACACTGGAGACCCGAGCAGCTGCTGGAAATGCAAAATAGCAAAGACTTATTGAATGGATGTGGTGAGCTGCAATAACCGCGCTTTCACTCGGCTTTATCACACTTTGTCATGCTCTTACTATGGGAAGGGCAGAGCTAAGGGGAGGGGGTCGCAGAGACGGAGCGATAGAAAGCCAGTGAGTGCCCCCATGACAGGGAGCTTGGCGCGGGCCCTCCTCACCAGGCGGTCTGTGTGCGAGTTGGCAATCCTCTCCAGGATGCCCTGCACCGTCTCCAGCTGCGTGTGCAGGCTGTCCGCTCGCTTCTCCGCACGCTTCCTGGCTCTGAGACACCGCAGCGCCTGGGGGAAGAGAGAGGGAGAGAGAGAGCGTCAGATCACACAGCCCGTGGGGCATTCGCCTTCACTAATGCCAGGGTATGACGTAAATCACACCAACTACAAAACTGACTAATGCATCCTAAGAAGGGAAAAGTTAAAGCTGCAAGTTTTTGAGTTTAAAAAACAAAACATAGATTTTGTAAAAATAGATTAAATTAACCAGGCTAGACTGACTAACACAGCCCAAAGCAAATGTACTGAAAGAAACTTAAAGTTAGCGGCGCTCTGGAACCAGTGTGCCAATAAGCAGTAAACTGGGTGAAGCTGCCCGGACCACCCTGACAGCAATGCGAGGAACAGCGTGCTTGCCAAGCAGCTGGATTCGAAGGGGCGCTGCAGCACACCGCGGGAGGTCAGCGCAAACACCTGGAAGCTGCTTTAAAATGCTTCTGTGAGCAATTCAATCTCTTTAATAAGGGAGCTTCATTTACCGTGCATGTATTGAAATGAGTTTTCTTTATCTGATTACAATATTGGCATCCTGACTGGATTCAAGTGTAAGGACCTTATTCACAAAGCCGTGTGTATTGATAGTAACGAGCTATAAATAATTAATCAGCACACTAAACAGAACTGCGGGGGCTGGCACAGGGCCCCAGTTCTAGCTTTAGTTTTTATGCTGATGTAAATCTTGGTGGCATTTTAAATTCAAAGTGTCTCCTTATCAAAAACTATTTTAAAACGCTGCCAAATATCTCGGGTGGCTTTGACGCACGTGGACAAAATCGTTTAAATGCATTATTTTACTCTTCCTGCATCAGTCCGAGCGATGGAACAACACTGCGCCGAGTCGATCTGCTGTCAGTTGAAACGCGAGTAATAAAAGGCACGACCCATTACCCTCGGCGGCACAAACGCAGTTCGGTTATCCATTTACCAGAAAACAGATCGGATGCCAAAAACAGCTGGAAGAGTCGATTAAAAAGCCAAACCGGCTTGCATCCCTACTGCGGACGGCACTCCCCGCCGTCCCGGGACCCCTACCTGCGTCTTCTTCCCCTGGCGAAGGAGAGTCCTGGCCTCCTCTCTGCACCTGCGGAGCACCAAGACAGGCTGTGTGAATCGCCAGCGCACGCAGCCACGGCAGGACTGCTTACCTACACCCAGATACAAAATCACACACACCTGAGCATCTTCCAATGCTCGGGCAGAAAACGTCCTGCAATGAAATACTGGATCACTTGAAATAAAACTAAACGCTGAAATATAAAAGACAGCTATAAACACTAAACTGCAACTTTTTAATACGCAGCACAGTTTAAACTAAACTTTGAAATTAAAAATTTTTCAGACTGGATTTTTCAACTACAAAACCTCCAGGTGTGTCAAAACTGCGCTGTCAGCGCCCTCTAGTGGTTGCTATTGGATTAGTTTTTCATCAAACCTGTAACAATTGATCCAGACCAGAATGGCATTGATCACTTAAGTCAAAACATTTGTCAAAGAAACTTTACGAAGTTTCTTTTAGAAAACCGTGAAAAAAATACAACTATTAATACAACTCCCATTGCACAGCAGTTTGATCCATTCCTGGTTTTAATACCCCTTACCCAAGCTTGTTATCTACACCCGAATCAAGCCCACAGTAGAACCTGGGAAGGGTGAAACCGCTCTGCAATAGGAGTCTTATTCCCCTCCCCGCATTCCCTTTCCTGGCATCAGTACCTCTCTGCCTCCTGGGCCAGCGCCTCCACTCGCTCCCCTAGGAGCCGCTCGCTCCGCTGCAGCTGGTAGATGCCCAGGTCCACCTCCCCGACCGGGGACACGCGGCTCTGCCCTGCCTGGGTGAACTTCACAATCTGGGAGGCAAGCGTACAAAACGAGATCAGCGCAACACGGACGCCCCAGGGCACCTCATACAGGCGTGGCCAGGTGAGGAGTGTGCCCCAGACAGACTTCAGCAGGCTGAGTCTTGTACTGATCCCTAACGGGTAACCTAGAGGCTGTCTGAGGTCTTTGTCAGCGGCATAAGGAACACGATTCACACCACTGCACATCCTATCAAGACTGGAACTCCTTTAGAGTGACTTCCCCAATTTGCACTGCACTATACTGTACTGACAGCGCACCAGCACCCTCACCTTCTCCCCCTCGTGCACAGCCACAGTGACCTGCTTCTCCTTTTGCAGCTGCAGCAGAGCCAGGCACAGGGTGGCCTCGTCGGGGCAGATGTGGGCCGCCATCCCCCGCAGCTCTTGGAAGGGGACCAGGGTGCGCTCGGCCGCGGGGGAGCCTCGATACACACTCAGCAGCTCTGAAGCCTTCTCCTGGGGGGGGGGGCAGACACACAGGCACCACAAACACACACTCTGGTTAGGATAGGGAGTACAGAGACAAGAAAAACACACACTGCTTTGTGCAAGGCGCAGACTGAAGATTCACTACAACAGGCTAGTACAACTGCACCTTTGTTTTTTTAAAATACCAAAAGAAAATTTGTGAGTACAGCAGAAGTCTGTTTCAACGTCTTCAATCCATGGCTTTGAAAAAAGACTTCCAGTCCAGAGGTTAGTCAGCAAACATCCTCCGTTTCTTGAAGTATTTCTAAACGCGGGGAGATGGAACAGCGTGCCAGCCTACCTTGACGAGCTCTGTCACCAGGTAGGACTCCTCAGGTGGCACGCGGCTGCTGCCCAGGATGGTGGTCAAGGTCCACTTGAGTGGCCTGACCAGCAGCAGCCCCACGCCCCACGACAGCCACCCTGAATCCACCAGAGCCGCAAATTCAGACTCCTTCTGCAGCTTTCCGCGCCTGCTGGGCACAACACAGCCGTCAGCAAGCGGACCGGACAGGACACAGGGCTTCAACACACCTGCACAGGGGGCTAGGGGGCTTCCACAACACAAACCCACGACCTGCCTTTCAATTTCCTTTTAAAATCAACTCCCAATTCCAAATTCATATTCCTTGCTGTGATTGTTCAACTGCAGTCAATTTCACTGACTGTCAAACAGCGATTTCAATGTAAGCGACTGGTTGCCATGTGAGCAGCTCTTTTTAACAGAATGCTAACGACTGCAACTTTGATCAGCGACCTGCTGGAATTGATTAAGAGAGAACTGGATACTTATTTTTTTTTTTTTTTTAAAGTAACTGGAAAGGAAATTGTAATCAACCTTCTGTTTGAGATCGTGAATGCAAGTGCACAAAGTGAGCTACAATCACAGCACCGACCGAAGACTAAGCAAGGGCTTGCAGAGACAGGCCGTGGAGGGGCAGCTGTCCCTAGAAATAAGATGCAAATATTCCATTCATGTTTACGGGTATCCCGCATTGCTCTGGGTTAAAAAATAACATTATCAGCAACCACCTGATCATATCCTGGAGGACAGTGGGCAGGCCCAGCGGCACGGCGCCGTTTCTCCGGAAGCTCTCGCTCAGTTCCTGCAGGGTGACGCTGACGGCTCCCCGCCGCCGGCAGCAGCTCACGATCAGCGGCGCCCAGAAACTCATCTTGCCGTCCCAGTCCGTGCAGTTTACCTCCCGGTTCAGTTTGAACGCCGAAAACAAGAAGGCCATCCGCTCGTCGTCTGCCCATTCTGGGGGGAATTCTGCGGGGCTGCCCGCCGCCTGCTGCGGTGCTGAGGGCAACATATTCTACCGCACAAAAAAAAACAAAAAAAACACGCAAATATACAGCCTGTACCGCTCCACTTGAAGCGTGAAAGGCAAATCGTGTTATTGCGATGGGTAAGGGATTATGCAGCTGTCTCACGTCGCTACGTGTTGCATTTGGACAGCTGTGCGACACTCGCGTTCATGTCGTGCAACATTCACAGGGCTTCTCTGAGAAGAATGGCGTGCATGCACAGCAACGCAAACCTATATGAAGGTCCTTTAAGAGAGACGCTTAAACCGAGCCTGTGTGAATTGCACGCACGGCATTTGCAAGTCGTGAGAGTTTGTCTGCTCCCGAGCAAAGCGGATAATGATCCAGCTGTACTGGCATCAGCAGAGCGCTTGTGGTGTTTATAAATCTCGCAGCTTTACATCTTTGTGTCTCAGCTTCCCCGGAGAACGCATTCTCTCTTTTAAATGATGCACAAAAACATTACGCTTCAAAAAAATAACAACATCGACCTACTTCTGGAGACCCCGACATCCGGCTTTATCAGACGAGGCAAGGGGCGGGGTTTGGGGTTTAAGGGGCGTTTCTCTACGTGTGGCCCCGCCTCTCGTGTTTTGACAGCTGCTTGTCACGTGGTTTCATGCTTACCTCTATGAAGAACAATCCCATGTCTGCCCGCTAGCAGAACAGCATTGATAAACTCCGCTGTGCACAGCAGATCAGAACAGCATTGATAAACTCCGCTACGCACAGCAGATCAGAACAGCATTGATAAACTCCGCTGTGCACAGCAGATCAGAACAGCATTGATAAACTCCGCTACGCACAGCGCACAGCAGATCAGAACAGCATTGATAAACTCCGCTACGCACAGCAGATCAGAACAGCATTGATAAACTCCGCTGTGCACAGCAGATCAGAACAGCATTGATAAACTCCGCTACGCACAGCAGATCAGAACAGCATTGATAAACTCCGCTACGCACAGCAGATCAGAACAGCATTGATAAACTCCGCTACGCACAGCAGATCAGAACAGCATTGATAAACTCCGCTACGCACAGCAGATCAGAACAGCATTGATAAACTCCGCTACGCACAGCAGATCAGAACAGCATTGATAAACTCCGCTGTGCACAGCAGATCAGAACAGCATTGATAAACTCCGCTACGCACAGCAGATCAGAACAGCATTGATAAACTCCGCTACGCACAGCAGATCAGAACAGCATTGATAAACTCCGCTGTGCACAGCAGATCAGAACAGCATTGATAAACTCCGCTGTGCACAGCAGATCAGAACAGCATTGATAAACTCCGCTACGCACAGCAGATCAGAACAGCATTGATAAACTCCGCTGTGCACAGCAGATCAGAACAGCATTGATAAACTCCGCTACGCACAGCAGATCAGAACAGCATTGATAAACTCCGCTACGCACAGCAGATCAGAACAGCATTGATAAACTCCGCTACGCACAGCAGATCAGAACAGCATTGATAAACTCCGCTACGCACAGCAGATCAGAACAGCATTGATAAACTCCGCTACGCACAGCAGATCAGAACAGCATTGATAAACTCCGCTACGCACAGCAGATCAGAACAGCATTGATAAACTCCGCTACGCACAGCAGATCAGAACAGCATTGATAAACTCCGCTACGCACAGCAGATCAGAACAGCATTGATAAACTCCGCTGTGCACAGCAGATCAGAACAGCATTGATAAACTCCGCTACGCACAGCAGATCAGAACAGCATTGATAAACTCCGCTACGCACAGCAGATCAGAACAGCATTGATAAACTCCGCTGTGCACAGCAGATCAGAACAGCATTGATAAACTCCGCTACGCACAGCAGATCAGAACAGCATTGATAAACTCCGCTACGCACAGCAGATCAGAACAGCATTGATAAACTCCGCTACGCACAGCAGATCAGAACAGCATTGATAAACTCCGCTACGCACAGCAGATCAGAACAGCATTGATAAACTCCGCTACGCACAGCAGATCAGAACAGCATTGATAAACTCCGCTACGCACAGCAGATCAGAACAGCATTGATAAACTCCGCTACGCACAGCAGATCAGAACAGCATTGATAAACTCCGCTACGCACAGCAGATCAGAACAGCATTGATAAACTCCGCTACGCACAGCAGATCAGAACAGCATTGATAAACTCCGCTACGCACAGCAGATCAGAACAGCATTGATAAACTCCGCTACGCACAGCAGATCAGAACAGCATTGATAAACTCCGCTGTGCACAGCAGATCAGAACAGCATTGATAAACTCCGCTACGCACAGCAGATCAGAACAGCATTGATAAACTCCGCTGTGCACAGCAGATCAGAACAGCATTGATAAACTCCGCTGTGCACAGCAGATCAGAACAGCATTGATAAACTCCGCTGTGCACAGCAGATCAGAACAGCATTGATAAACTCCGCTGTGCACAGCAGATCAGAACAGCATTGATAAACTCCGCTACGCACAGCAGATCAGAACAGCATTGATAAACTCCGCTACGCACAGCAGATCAGAACAGCATTGATAAACTCCGCTACGCACAGCAGATCAGAACAGCATTGATAAACTCCGCTACGCACAGCAGATCAGAACAGCATTGATAAACTCCGCTGTGCACAACAGATCAGAACAGCATTGATAAACTCCGCTACGCACAGCAGATCAGAACAGCATTGATAAACTCCGCTACGCACAGCAGATCAGAACAGCATTGATAAACTCCGCTGTGCACAGCAGATCAGAACAGCATTGATAAACTCCGCTGTGCACAGCAGATCAGAACAGCATTGATAAACTCCGCTGTGCACAACACATCAGAACAGCATTGATAAACTCCGCTGTGCACAGCAGATCAGAACAGCATTGATAAACTCCGCTACGCACAGCAGATCAGAACAGCATTGATAAACTCCGCTACGCACAGCAGATCAGAACAGCATTGATAAACTCCGCTACGCACAGCAGATCAGAACAGCATTGATAAACTCCGCTACGCACAGCAGATCAGAACAGCATTGATAAACTCCGCTACCCACAGCAGATCCGGAGCCTGGACTGGAGCCGGGTAATTCACCGACTGGATCAGGTATTCAGTGGTATTAAAACGCGAAAGAAAGACTCAAAGACACTTTGGTGAAAGTCTTTCTGTACAGAAACACTCACTCTGAAAACAAAACAAAACAAACAAAAGCAAAACTCAGTTTCATTCTTTGTTCTTGACAAAGAAACGCTGTACGCGCCGGATTCAGTTCTGATTCAGCAGTACAGTTTTGAACCCCTACACATTAGGTTCAGGGTTGCAGCTCAATCTGAAGTTGGGAGGACGCACACACGCACATACATACATATATATATTTTTTTCCTGACCCAGATCACGTGATGGATCCTATATCGTTACAGTACATTTTCTGTCGTTCAATTAATGGAACAGGAAAGCGGGTTTTTTTTTTGTTTTGTTTTGTTTTTATTGTACAATCTTTTTTTCAAGCAAAAATAACAATAAAATATTCATATGCGTATATCCCCACCCCCATACGGTTCATCATATGCAAATTGTATAGAATTATTACCCCTGTCAGAGCAAAAGTCTGGGCTTCACTTGCAGTGACGTACACACTTCCGCACACCCCCCCCCCCCCCCCCCCCCCCCCCCCCCCCCCCCGTTAAACAGGTACATGCTAACCAACATGTTTGATTTGAATGCAATAGGAAAATAGGATAGTTCATAAGTAACATGATTTGAATTCTTCCCTCTAACAAAGCTCTAATTTCTGTATGTTGTCAATGAAGTAAAGTCTGTTGAGAGTCTGAACATTTCATTCAGCACTACAGTTTGAAACCCTGCACACTGTTTTCAAGCTTGTGGCAAAATCTGGACACGTCACTCCCACCGAACCTGCCAGCTGTGAACTGGAAGCAGCTCATTACGCAAGCCAGCGCCGCGCTGGCCGATTGGAAGAGGACCCTCGAAGCTCTTCAAACCGTTCCTTCACTAGCTGTGGAGCTGTGCCAGATAAATGGGTTAAAACAAAGGTTACAGCCTCTTAGGAGAGCGTAGAAAAATAAAACCGCAAAAGTATTCGATGCATAATATAACTTGAAAGGAGCAGTTATACAGCTGTTGAAATACGTCCAGACACACAGGAAAAACCTCGGGGTCCTTAAATAATAGACAGGAACACTGCAGTGCTGTATAAAGACACTGATAAAGGCTGCTGGTTTCTCACAGCGCTGCAATACAGTCTGGGGCAGCTGTTTCTTGAGGGATGACCCACGATGGGCGCATTTCATTATGCAAGTGTTTACCTACAAAAACTATACATATGCTGTATATAAACTCAATGCAGCGATTATGCTAATTTTGCAGCTTATATATAAAAACAGATATACAATGTGTGTGTGTGTGTGTGTGTGTGTGTGTTTAGGAGTGTCTGTATGAAAACCATCACACTCCACACACACTTCAAGCTCACCATGGAAAACGTGCATGACCAATGCCTCTGCTTTTTCTTCCACGGTTATATATTATGCATTTAGGTTTGCCATATTTTTTTTTTAAATATGCTTTACCGTCCCTCTCCATGCTTTATTAGACTTTGCTATGCTTTTCCTATGGGAAACTTTGAAAATCGAGGGCAGGAGCCCTACACAAAAGCTCTGGACACTGTCGGCCACATATAATTCACCAAGCCAACAGAGGTGGTGGGTTTCTCACTGGGACTGTGCAACCAACACACACACACACACACACACCCTTGCTTGGTCTCCCTCCCTCCCTCAGTGGAGCTGGGGGTCAGTGGGGTATGTAAGGGCTGTTTGCTGCCCAGCTTTAGTCCTGTGTGACCCAGGCCAGGGTGTTTCAACATGCTGCAGAGTTTCTGTGTCGGTGTTTTCTCCTCTCTAGGACTTGGGGTGGACGGTTGTGGGGGTGGCCCCCGAGGGCCCCTGGTATCGCTCGCGGGCGTGCTTCTCGCAGAACATCTCCTCCCCCACCCAGAAGTGTCCCCTCATCTTGAGGTTGAGGCCGCAATGCGTGCAGGTGTAGCACTCGGGGTGTCGGTATCGATCCTCCACGATGCGCACCGCCTGCGTCCTGCAAAACACACACACAAAGCACCCTGTTACCACCCCTTCACACCGCGCCCGCACCCACCCCTTCACACCGCGCCCGCACCCACCCCTTCACACCGCGCCCGCACCCACCCCTTCACACCGCGCCCGCACCCACCCCTTCACACCGCGCCCGCACCCACCCCTTCACACCGCGCCCGCACCCACCCCTTCACACCGCGCCCGCACCCACCCCTTCACACCGCGCCCGCACCCACCCCTTCACACCGCGCCCGCACCCACCCCTTCACACCGCGCCCGCACCCACCCCTTCACACCGCGCCCGCACCCACCCCTTCACACCGCGCCCGCACCCACCCCTTCACACCGCGCCCGCACCCACCCCTTCACACCGCGCCCGCACCCACCCCTTCACACCGCGCCCGCACCCACCCCTTCACACCGCGCCCGCACCCACCCCTTCACACCGCGCCCGCACCCACCCCTTCACACCGCGCCCGCACCCACCCCTTCACACCGCGCCCGCACCCACCCCTTCACACCGCGCCCGCACCCACCCCTTCACACCGCGCCCGCACCCACCCCTTCACACCGCGCCCGCACCCACCCCTTCACACCGCGCCCGCACCCACCCCTTCACACCGCGCCCGCACCCACCCCTTCACACCGCGCCCCGCACCCACCCCTTCACACCGCGCCCGCACCCACCCCTTCACACCGCGCCCGCACCCACCCCTTCACACCGCGCCCGCACCCACCCCTTCACACCGCGCCCACACCCATTAGCAGGGTGAAACTCCACCCCTTCACACCGCGCCCTCAGCCTCCACCCCTTCCACACCGCGGGTTCGCCTCCACCCCCTTTTGGGCCGCGCCTCGCACCCACCCCCGCCACATCCACCGGGCTCCACCCCCGGACTGCGCTCCCGGCCCCCCGCACCCGCCACCCACACCACCCGCCCCGCACCCACCCCCTCACACCGCGCCCAGCCTCCACCCCTTGACACACCGCGCCTCCCCCACCCCCCCTTTCGAATCCACCGCACGCGCCCGCCCCCACACACGAGGCGCCTAGCCTGCACCGCCCGGCGCACACCGCGCCTGCACCCACCCCTTCACACCGCGCCTGCACCCACCCCTTCACACCGCGCCTGCCTGCACCCACCCCTTCACACCGCGCGCCTGCACCCACCCCTTCACACCGCGCCCGCACCCACCCCTTCACACCGCGCCCGCACCCACCCCTTCACACCGCGCCCGCACCCACCCCTTCACACCGCGCCCGCACCCACCCCTTCACACCGCGCCTGCACCCACCCCTTCACACTGCGTTTGCACCCACCCCTTCACACCGCGCTGGGACCCACCCCTTCACATGCGCCCGCACCCACCCCTTCACAGAAGCGCCCGCACCCACCCCTTCACACCGCGCCTTTGCACCCACCCCTTCACACTGCGTGCACCCACCCCTTCACACCGCGCCCGCACCCACCCCTTCACACCGCGCCCGCACCCACCCCTTCACACTGCGCGCACCCAGTGTCACACTGCGCCCGCACCCATCCCTTCACACCGCGCCCGCACCCACCCCTTCACACCGCGCCCGCACCCACCCCTTCACACCGCGCCCGCCTCCACCCGTTCACACCGCGCCTGCCTGCACCCATCCCTTCACACTGCGCCTGCACCCATCCCTTCACACTGCGCCTGCACCCACCCGCTTCACTGAATCAGGAATTAGCAGGTGAAACAGAAGATGACAAGCGCTTCAGCTCGGGCCCCGTTGGCGGAGGCTAGCCCATCGTTGGCCAACTTGATTTCCGCCACATCAAGAATTCTTTAGAGCATTTTACAGCACAAGGAAACCCCCCAGGGTGCTTACACGATGCTGGTGTCGCATTTCTCACAGATGTGGAACTTGGTAACCCCGGCGACAGAGCCCACTGCTTTCTGCGGGCTCGGAGAGAACGCTCCTGGGAATCGGACCGTCGCCGCTGGGAAAGAATAAGAGAAAGACAAACCTTCAAATCAACGACAGAGATTACAGGCTGCTGCTTCACACGTCACCTGCAGTTTGATAATGTAGTGCTGGGACACATATCTGAATGTGGGAATCGCTGGATAGAAGCTAAATGGCTGTGCCTTTGTAGCGTCTGATTGAGTGAGTGAGTGTGACTCTGCCTGCGTGTGCGTGAGTGAGCGAGTGTGACTCTGCGTGCGTGCGAGTGAGCGAGTGTGACTCTGCGTGCGTGATCGAGTGAGCGAGTGTGACTCTGCGTGCGTGATCGAGTGAGCGAGTGTGACTCTGCGTGCGTGATCGAGTGAGCGAGTGTGACTCTGCGTGCGTGATCGAGTGAGAGAGTGTGACTCTGCGTGCGTGATCGAGTGAGCGAGTGTGACTCTGCGTGCGTGATCGAGTGAGCGAGTGTGACTCTGCGTGCGTGATCGAGTGAGCGAGTGTGACTCTGCGTGCGTGATCGCGTGTGCGTGAGCGAGTGTGACTCTGCGTGCGTGATCGAGTGGGCGAGTGTGACTCTGCGTGCGTGATCGAGTGAGCGAGTGTGACTCTGCGTGCGTGATCGAGTGAGCGAGTGTGACTCTGCGTGTGCGTGATCGAGTGAGCGAGTGTGACTCTGCGTGCGTGATCTGCGAGTGTGACTCTGTGTGCGTGATCGAGTGGGCGAGTGTGACTCTGCGTGTGCGTGATCGAGTGGGCGAGTGTGATTCTGCGTGCGTGATCGAGTGAGCGAGTGTGACTCTGCGTGCGTGTGTGTGATCGAGTGAGCGAGTGTGACTCTGCGTGCGTGTGCGTGATCGAGTGAGCGAGTGTGACTCTGCGTGCGTGTGTGTGATCGAGTGAGCGAGTGTGACTCTGCGTGCGTGTGTGTGATCGAGTGAGCGAGTGTGACTCTGCGTGCGTGATCGAGTGAGCGAGTGTGACTCTGCGTGCGTGTTCGTGTGCCGTGCTGCTCACCTTGCTCATCAGATTCCAGCACCTCTTGCAGCAGGCGGAAGGTGCTGGATTGCCGGGGGGCTGTGCGGGACTCCTTATTCTCCTGGATCATCTTGTACACCTCAGAGTCTCTGTCAAACTTGTGCATGGCTGCGTCCGAGCTGCAGGGCACGGGAGACACAGGCAGAGACACTCAGGGGCTGGGGAACATGGGACCACGTTTCATCACCACTGGGAAATGGTTTTCCAAATACACCGAGGGGAGAATAGTAAAGAGCAGGATTTCATTCCCTGCAGGGACTAAACGAATCAAAGGGAACTTATTGAACTTACAAACAGCACAGAAATGTGGTTTAGACCAGACTCGCAAGATGTATGTTTTCAAAACAAAAAAGAACCCGTACAAGAACACCAGAGAGACTCCTGGAGATCCGAGCCCTCCGGCAATGGGCTGGATTAGCAACACACTGACACAGAATCTGTCTAAATCCGGTTGTCTTGTAATAAAACTGTCAATTACTCGAGTAAAAACTTACAACAAAAAACCCAACCAAGTCTCATAGATGCTTCCCATAGTAAAAGCAGAGCAGAGTGTAGCAGAGTCAGGCACTGTAAACAGCGAGGTACAGTAAAGCACACTAATAAACACGGCAAGCCTGGGTGAGCGATGGTAAATGCAGAGTATAACCACGGGAAACAGCCCTAACACTCAACACTACATCGGGAATTCTTGGTTCAAGTAACTTTTTTCTTATTATGCATTATCTACTTTAGAACACAACATAGAGAGATAGATTATAAAAAACCTCTAACCCCAAAGACAGAAAAACTAAAAGGATCTCCACTTACCCCAAGTCCTAGTTATGAAACACAACTAGCAATAAAGTCCCTCTCTCTGCCAGAAATAGAGGAGCAATCTCCAGAGAAGTACACAGTGCAGACTAGAGTGAGGGGTCACAGTCTCAGAGTACAGAGCACTCAAGCAGAGAGGTGTCGACCTTTGAGGTGTGCGAGAATGACTGCACGGGATTGGCCAGGGGGAAACACAGGGTGTGTTCTTTATGCAAAGTAGGAGGCCCATGATTGGCTTGGAATCTCCTGCCCAAGCTCAGGCATGCAGAGGTGGGCTGGTCCCAATTAGTCAGTAATAGATGAGGCAAAGCTGGCTCAATGCCAGAGACCCAGCGTCTGCACAGTCAGTGAGGAGCTGCACCGAACCGAGAGGCACACTGGGGATCAATGGAAATATCCACCTGTGTGCCAACTCTCCCTCTGTACCCTCTATACTGCAACACAGCCCCCAGCTCTCCCTCAATCTGTACCCCTACCCCTCTATACTGTAACACAGCCCCCAACTCTCCCTCAATCTGTACCCCTCTATACTGTAACATAGCCCCCAACTCTCCCTCAATCTGTACCCCTCTATACTGTAACACAGCCCCCAACTCTCCCTCAATCTGTACCCCTCTATACTGTAACACAGCCCCCAACTCTCCCTCAATCTGTACCCCTCTATACTGTACTCTCCCTCAATCTGTACCCCTCTATACTGTAACAGAGCCCCCAACTCTCCCTCAATCTGTACCCCTCTATACTGTAACACAGTACCCCTCTATACTGTAACACAGCCCCCAACTCTCCCTCAATCTGTACCCCTCTATACTGTAACACAGCCCCCAACTCTCCCTCAATCTGTACCCCTCTATACTGTAACACAGCCCCCAACTCTCCCTCAATCTGTACCCCTCTATACTGTAACACAGCCCCCAACTCTCCCTCAATCTGTACCCCTCTATACTGTAACACAGCCCCCAACTCTCCCTCAATCTGTACCCCTCTATACTGTAACACAGCCCCCAACTCTCCCTCAATCTGTACCCCTCTATACTGTAACACAGCCCCCAACTCTCCCTCAATCTGTACCCCTCTATACTGTAACACAGCCCCCAACTCTCCCTCAATCTGTACCCCTCTATACTGTAACACAGCCCCCAACTCTCCCTCAATCTGTACCCCTCTATACTGTAACACAGCCCCCAACTCTCCTTCAATCTGCACACCCAAAATCTATACCTCACTGTAAATATGAAGCGCCTGCATGCAATGTTTTTTTTTGGGAGATCAGGCTGTACTGTCTGAACGATGGGGCACATGGGAATGTTCCAAATGCCACTGCTAAGCAGAGGCAAGGCTTTACTTTCATCATCATCCTCGTTATATAAACGCAGTCCTCCATGATCGCTCGCAGAGCGCCGAGGCTACTTCAGCAGGGGCTTGCCTGGGTCATTCGGCTACCCTCATTCGCATGCTCAACCACCAACATCTGCGCAGGCCAGGCTCCCTAACTCCCAGGGGGAGAGCTAGCAGAGAGGGGCTTGCGGCCGGGGCCGGCGCGCTCCGCGTGAAATGAGACGGACACCAGACTGGAGAGAGGCCGGCTCCGGGCGTGTGTGCTTTATTAAAAGCTCTCTTCTGAAATTGGTTTAGCTCCCCCACTGGCCTCTGTAATTGCGACTCTCGACCCCTCAAATCAAGCTCAATTAGCAGAGCAGGCAGCTTCCAGTACGGCTCCACTGGACGGCTGGCTCTGTTTTCAGCTCAGGGCTACACAGGAGGAACGATTGTTTGAAGGATTTGCATTGGAAAGCTGGTCTTGCCTGACAGAGTGCTCTGTTTTAACTTAAAAAAAAAAAAAAAAAAAAAAAAAGACACAGCGCTAAATCAAGGCTATAAAATATTTTTTTATTTTGTATTATCCTCCGAGGATAGGCAGTCATGCATCAGCCCTAACAATGTTCCACACATCTGGAGAACCGCTGATCAAACTGGGATGCATCCTGCGCTCCCTGGCATGAACTTTATTTAACTCCAGCTGTGGCCAGAAGTTTTACATCCCCTTAAACTTTAGGATTGAGACATAAGAAAAAAATAAATTTAGATCTGTTATGTAACATCATGTAAATCAAAGAAACTACACAACAATATCGCAAGTGTCAAGCGCTATGCAATTTTAACGTAGCGTTCTTCAGTCGGTTTCCCCTGCGTTCATTCGATAGGGTGATGCAGATCTCTTGGTAGTATTAGACTGAGACATGGAGACGTCTCTCTGTCTGAGCCTCACAGTGTGAAGTGCTGTCCTCGCTGAGACTGACCTGCTGCTGGGGAAGGCCCTCGTCTCCCACGAATCCAGGGGGCGCTCTCTGGGGCTGCGAGGGGGGGTCCAGCCTGGGGGGGTGGGGATGCGGGGTAGGGAGTTCCTCCGCACATCTGCCACTGGCTCCTGAAAACCAACCAGAGAAGAGAACAATGCATTTCCCAGTCCTTCAAAAAAAAAAAAAAAACATTCCAGCAGTGAAGAGGTTAAGATCCCCCCCCCTCCCTCGGGTTTAACCCTATACTACCCGCCTGCCCTGCCTCTGCGTGGAGACCGAAGCAGGGTTGACAGAAACCGACTCCCACCCCAGGAATTTTTGGGCAGAGGCAGCTAGGAAATATTTGTTAGAAAAACAAACAAGAAAACACCACGCCTATCAACGCATCTCATCTGATTGCTGATTAATCTCGCAGTGCCAGTAGCCCCAGGGCTAACCCAACAGAGCTCCCTGTGTGTGTGTGAGTGTGTGTGCTGGGGTGTGTTGCTATCCCTAAACTGATACATGTTTATGTGTAGCTGCAATATTTCCATGATGGTGTAATTAATTGCCTACAATTCCCCCCCCCCCCGAGATTTAAAATTCAGCTCTCGCACCCTTTGCATTTTCCGCTCATTAGGGACTGGGGTGGATGTGTGCGAGTGAGTGTGCGAGTGAGCGAGTGTCTGTCTCTGTGATTTATATAATTCAAAAATGGGCAAGAAAAAGCAAGGCTGCAAACCATTAACAGTTCTTGATTATCGGCTAAAAAATAAATCAAGATTATTTTAAATTCCGTTTAAAACTTCCATTAATTGCGAGATTCTAATTGGTAGTGAAAACCTAGTGATGAACGCTAGAGGGCGCTGCTGCGCTGCACAGTGAACCAGCGCTCCAGTTCGGGTCCCATATCGGACTGGTTTGAGATCAGACCCGAGGGACAGGCGTTTACAGGTCAGGTCAGCAAGCTTTCCTGGGCTCTCGGGTTAATACTGCAGTAAAATCAGGTGACAGTAAACACTGCCAGGCTTGCTAGTTTAAAAACAGTACTCAAATATATTAAAAAATGATTTTTATACATAAAAGAAACTTTTATACCTCGTTCCATTATTATTAGCAGATGGCACGGGAGATTTACCCGCATCGAGCTCGGATTAGAAACGCGACTCGCCCGGCCATTCTGTCAATGCATGGGAGATTCTATAAAACCAGCCGCGGTGACGAGGATTGGCACGCAGGACCATCAGATATGGAAAAAAAATGTATTTGATGATCGACATATGGCAGGGCTTGTCACATCGATCCTCACATCTGATCAGTGTGAGCCTGTGCGTCTGTCCACACACACCGAGGTGAGACCCATCTGCACCCTCTCAGCACCGGGGTTTGAAATCTTATCAGCAGGATTGCTGTTGCATTCACAGCTAGAGCTATAACCTCCCTCTGCTGCATGCAGCGGCATTGCTGATAAAAGCACAGGCCAGCTAAACTATGGGAAGCACGCATTTAACAGTTAAAACACGCGATCCTGGACCTTCAAGTTCTGCATTTAAAACTTCCTCTCCCTTTGCGGACAAGTTGCGTACGCGTGTCACGTGACTGCAGCTGAGGAAGCTGCAGGAAGCGCAAGGCTGCTGTTGCCATGGGGATGTCTTTCCGCTTTAAGTCTGCGGTCTGTAGCCGACACTGTGTGTGTGTGTGTGTGTGTGTGTGTCAGTGTGTGTGTCAGTGTGTGTGTGTGTCAGTGTGTGTGTCAGTGTGTGTGTGTGTGTGTGTGTGTGTGTGTGTGTGTGTGTGTGAGTGTGTGTGTGTGGGGCAAGCCATCACTTAAAACTGAAGTCAACGTTAGCCAATTAAAACTGGCTTGCAACGATGAGATTCACTAGAACAATGTTCTCGCTGTATTTTAAACAGTATCGTGTGCACCAAAGCACACAGCACTGGTCACCCAAGAACTGCAGCTGTAGAAATGACAGTATTTAAAAAACTCATTGTCTTCAGAGTGACCTGGACAGAGCCGCGCTCCATGCTGCTGAGATCCTGGATTCGGTCATCACTGAAGTCGACACGGGGCTGGCATCACACTGCAGGAATCAAGCCGGCTCGATCCTTACAAGAGCTGCAAGGGTTAGAACAACAAGGCAGTCCACCAATTTCTGCTTTCCCTGTTATTCTTCTCATTTCCTTCCCTTTTATAGAAGCGTTTGCACCCCCTGAAATATTTCCAGAGCCCTGGCAGTCGGGGAGCCGCGCTGCCCGCTGGCTGGGGGGCAGGCGGGTCTAAATGTCTTGATCAGTGCCGCATTTGATTGTCTTGGATAACGAGAGAGGGAACGCAATACTCCTCATTCCTTTTGCTTGTGCTCAGAGGAAATACCGATCTCTAGTTGTGCCTTTATTTGGCAAGGCATGCTGAATTTTTGATGGACAACGCCAGTAATTGAGAAGAAAAAAAAAAATCTATCTGTCACATTATCTAACGTTAAACAGGGGGGAAGTCAGAACTAAAAGAGAGTTGAACTTTAATTAAATAAATCCCGTGCGCCAATCATCTTCCTTCAGGTCTGCAGGGATTTCAAATGCAGCTCCAGAGATGAAGTTTCTGCAGCTTCTTGGGATCTCGTCACGCGTCAGTCTAGATGTGACCTACAGCAAAGGGTGGGCCGCTCTTCTATAGCTTTGTGTTTGAAACCAAAACAGATTCTCAGTACAAGTACATTTTAATAAAGCGAAGAGAAAGGTGACAGAATCGAAAGCACTGGTTAGGACAGGTCGCTGCTAATCCAGAGGGGAAGAGAGCGCCCCCTAATGATGCAAAGCAGGCCTTCCTTGGAGGATGTCTGCTATCCAAACCCCCCCTGCCCATCAGCATGCACAATTAACAACCGACTATTTAAAAACCACATAGCGTGCAGAGCAAATAACCTAAAAGCAGTCTTAGCAAGCATGTGGCTTTTGGAAAAATGTCAGGTTTAATTCCCTTCGGGTGTTGAGGTTAGGAGGCCTGAAAACTAGATGCTCCCAGCTGACATGCAAGATTTCTTACTTCCAGTGGAAGTTGCAGTGGGGGAGGGTAATGGACGGACTCTGGTGTACCAGTTGTACCCAGGGGGTGTGTCGGACTGGATGGCATTGGTTATATGGCATGCCCACGTCAAGTCTCTCTTCAGTCCTGGCATGACCGCTACTTAAATGATCCAATAAGAATCTGGAAGCATACCCTCTCAGTCTTCTATGCAAGCCATTAGGATGCAATGCGAGTTTTTAAATGCTGGAAGCAAGTGCAAGCGATCAGTCAGTTCGTGCCGAAGCTGGAACGGCCAGCTGAACGTCAGCAGAGATAAATAACCACTCTGAACGATTTCCCATTTCTGGAGAGACTCAGTTGACAGACAGCGTTGAATTCACAGGTTTGTCACTGTTTATTCTTCAGGGAGGAACCTGTGCGAATAAGCCAGCTCAGCCAGCTTCAGACAATGCCAGAAAGGCCAAAACCTGGATAAACTGGTTAGTGAACACGCGAACACGAAAAACAGAAAGCCAGGAATCTCAACCCCTCATCAGCAACTCCCTGGCAATGAATCGGCTTTTTCTATTGTCTGGATCGCCTGGGTGTGAGAAATTGATTCGGGAGAGCCTGGCTGGGTCTGTGGAATGCTCCTGTTCCGGTTTATTGGGACCATCGGGTACTGAATTAGTAGCAAACAGACCATCACAGTATGAGCCACACCCGAGTCTGCAGGTTAACGAAAAGGAGTTCTTCATGCAGCACCGAACTCCTGGCTCCTGATCGTTGCAGCAGCAGAATTGAAGGTAGTTTTAGTTCACGTTCTCCCCAGTACAGGACATCCCATACCCCCAGATTGCAGATCTTTGCGACAGCTTTGAGTTCCTGTTATCGTAAAAAGGAATTTTAATTTGGATTTGAATTCTGGAGTTGGAACAGAGCTTCCATTCATAACCGTTATAAAAGCAAACTTTTGAGAGAGTGACAAACTGCCTGTCGTTTTTCAGAGGAAAGCTAGCCTCCCCGGGGAGTATAAAAGGGGGTTAACGCTCTTCCCAACAGGTATGGGAAACGCTTTCCCTAGGCAGAGGGAATTACCTGATCTGAACTTGAACACAGAGACAAACAGCTTCAACCTAAAAGGGCTTTTTTATCATATCTTGCAGAAATGATAATGTAGGGCATTCGCTCCCATACCAGGATTTATAAGGACGTGTGATAAATAAGATTCTACTGTTCAGACCAGCGTTTCTCTTGTCAATAGTTATTAGATAGGGTGCCTGGTTTATTTTACTGCCGAGAGATTATTTTACTGGGATATGATCCTGATTTATAATTTTACAGCCAATTAAAAATATTGTTTATATTTTTTTAAATATAAAAATAATATTAAAACGTCTGTCCCGGGACTAAGATATCCGCTGTGCTCCCAGCCTCACCCCCCCTTTAATTTCAAGGTGTTGGGGCAGAACATCACCCCCCTCTACCCCTCCTCTCTCTTCCCAAACCCCAGCCTGTTCTGCACAGAGCTGCTCTCTCCACAGACATCCCATAGCAGTTCCGAACGGAAAACCCCGGAGCTCTGGTGGAAAAGGTCCGGCGGCCGCAGCTAATGGGCTCCGTCCGTCGGTAAAGAAGCAGGAGGGAGAAAGGGTGAGCTGCGAGGACGACTCCAAGGAGGCACAGCCCAGCTAAACACAGCACTTCCTGTCTGCGAAAAATATAACTGAGACTGGATCTGCGTGTACGCCCCTCCCAAACCAAGGAGAGAACACACTGCATGCCAAATCAAGCACCATCGACCTACATCCACAGCAGAAAGCCCCAACACACATTACAGTCTAGTTTCATCAAACAAGGACAATGTAGCCTTTAGTTACAAGTATGCAGAACAACATTTTCCCCAATCACTAGATCACCAGGATCTGGATTCTGATAACACCAAAATAACGCCCGTATCAAATTTACAAGAACAAATGTGGTACTTCTTACATCTGTGAGGGGCAGGGCGTTGCAGGGAGACAGGATAATGCTTTCTTTCTGGCTTTTATCACACAAGCCAAGCCTGCTACAGATGTTTTGCTTGCATTTGGCGATAATCTGAATCAACTCTACTTTATAACAAAACATTGGAACTTTCCACGCAACGCAACAGGATGAAGCAGCAATGCTGACGGGGCGGGGGAGCCTTGTGAGACAAATCCTGCACGCGGTCCAAGCTACAGAAAAGCAGAAGGGCTTTTCCTAGTTGATTTTAAATATAGGATGAAACCTGCATGCCGTCCAAGAGTGGAACTGCTTCAGAACAATCCGCCGATTAAAAGCTACAAAACAGATCGCCAGTTTTTTTTTTTCAGAAAAGCAACGCCCGTGAGCTTGACTTGCAATCAAGCAGGAATTCTGCACAGGAAAGTTCATCAACAAGCCCTGCCCTGCGGCTGATCAATCCAGCCAGCCAAACAGTCCACAGCGCTGCCTGTTTTTTTTTTTTTTTTTTTTTCCTGGCACTTGCAGATGGATAAGAAAACAACTCAAGTCAGCGACTGCTACAGTTCATCCTAACCTAGATTAGGACAACTCTCTACCAGTTTGCTTCAAGCAACACGTCCGCAAATCGGACGCAAAGGGTCTCCGCTGTGCGGTCAGGCGGATCCACTTGGAGGTCTACTGGGAGAGTCACGGAGCTCTCTGAAGACAACGCACCCCCCCCCCCCCCCCCCCCCCCCCCCCCCCCTCACCAGGCTGCAAACGCACACAAGCCAGGGCTTTGTCGGTGCTGGGGGGAAAGCAAACCCAGCCTCCCCTGCCCCGTCTCATCAGAGCTGCTATTGTAGCGCTCCGTTTCTCAGGACACCTGACACCCCCGGCTCTATTGAGCGGCAGCGTGGGGATTCAGTTCCCACTGTCTTCAGTCACAGGGCTCTCATTCAGCTCTCACTGGCGCTGATGGCTCGATAGGTTTGAGACACTCACCTGATACCTGTAGGGTCTCTCTGGAGAGCAGAGCCAGGCACTGGAAACTTTTAAAAAGGGCATTTTCACTGCCTGCCCCAATCATCGCTTGGCTAAGCCAGCGTGATGGTGTTATCAATTTTATTTTATAAAAATAAAAACTACATGAGCATAATTTATCAAGTAAATCAAAAGAAAATTACAAAATGATATCAATTACCGGAAACCATAATTGTAGTACAGTATTTCATATTAGATTTCGAAATGCCACGTTTTTTTAATTTTAAAGTATGTGGGAAACTACAAAGCGGTGTGCAATTGAATATTTTAACATTATTCAACAGGTTTTCGTTCGACTTCACGAAGCAGAATGAGTTTGTTCTTTTGCGCTGCAATACGGTTTGGATTATACTTTTGTTTTAGAGTTAATTCAAAATGAAAGAATATTTGAATATCAGGTTTAATTATTATTTGAAAAAAAATGTATTTCAAAACATTTTTCTCCGCCACTGCCTGGCAGCATGGGAACAGATGTATTTTCTTTTAGAAATATATATATATATCTTTCAAAAACTAAATTTAAGACACCTGTAGATACTCAACGGCATTCCTTAAACCGTTCCAAGACATCTCCGTTTCTGTTTGAGGGACGTCCTGCAGATAGCTCAGAATCTGTTACAAATAAATGGGAACTATAAAAATATCTTTTGGAATCTGTTTTATATAAAAAGAGAAGTATAAATCACATTAAAAGCTAGACTGTGTGACGGGGATCAGATTGCCAGTCGAGTTTGGAGAAGTGGTGATGACAAACATTGCAGAGGTTGTGAAGGGTGTCAGCGAAGCAATGCAGTTCAGTTCAGTAAACAGAATTCAGTGCAGCATTCCACCAGAAAACACGGCATGGCATGTCATAGACCACCAAGGGTCTTTCAGCCAATCAGAGTGCAGGGGCAGCATTCCACAGAGAAAGCCGATTCATGACATCACTCGGAACGGAATTCATAAGGTCTGTTCTGACATCACAATGGGCCTCGTTCCTCAGCTATTTAATGGCATTCCCTTTTCTTCAGTGAAAATGGCAATGCATTAAATAAAGGTTAATTATAATTGGAAATATTGCCGGATTTTTGTGCTTAATTATTAATAAAGCCGTCTATAACAGCTATAGAAATACGCTCCGAGACGCTCTCTGTTCACTTCTACATGTGCTGATATTGCCCACATTGACTGACACTTGTATTACAAGAAACAGCCCCACCAAACACAAAACTTCACACAAGACTCTCCTAATCCGCCTCTGTGCAAGGCTACACCTTCCAAATTATACTCAAACACGCACAACAATCAATCATAAAAGCATCTGTCCTTTTCAGTACTGTACGAAGTGTGAACCCACTTGCGGCCCCAGGGTCCAAATGGACGCAAAGCCGGGTCATGTGATCCCATTGGTGCACAGGAACGTAGCCCAGGGTTGGGTCTAAACAAGCTGGCTGCTGGATAGACGCTCCTTCCCCAGGTAGAGGAATCCTGGAATATCAGCAGTGGAGATCAGGGAGAGTTTCAGCATGTCGACAGAAACTATTTCTCACATCGTTAACCTTTTCAACAGAGATAGAGCCGGTGACAGATGAGACAAGCCATCACCACACCGATAGCAAACATCTGCTCCGAGCGAACTCTGAGGCACTGGAATCAGCATCCACTGCATCTCACTCGCACTGCGTTGCCAGCGTGCAAACCAGACCCAAGTGAAGAGGAGCCAGCGTGCAAACCACAGCCTAGTGCAGATGGATCAAAAGCACTTCCCTTGGTGCTCGCTAGATGGCAGCATCGAGCCACACCCCCCTTCCCCGTTGCTGTTCTCTTACCTGGGGACCTGGGGAGTCCAAGGACACTTTGAGGCTGAAACTCTTTTCTACAGGAGACCAGGAGCGAGACTGGAAGCTGCAGGCAAAAAGCATCTCATAAACATATTGAATCAAGTGCCTTTATTAAAAAAAAAAATCAACTGTAAACGATCTGGAAAAAAAATATGAAATACGTCCAACTGAACAAATAAACTAGAGATGGATGAAGTTCATTGAGAGCTTAAGTTGGAAAAAAAACCAGAAGACCCTGCGGGCCATCGAGGCCTGGAGTCTGACACCCCCGCCTTAAAATAATTCATGAAAGTTTTGGGTCTGTATTTTCCACTAAGGGCAACTTGCAGGTCTTATGCAAACGAAGTGGCCTACGAACTCGTAACGCTACTTGTGTTGTGTTAGAAATCAAGAAACTTGACTTTTTAAAAGTAAATGCATTCCATTTTTAACACACAGTTATTAATACAGGTATAACACAATGCAAAGCATTAAATCGCTAAGCGTCTGCAAGCTTGTAAATAAAGGGGAGAGCCAGGGAGCAGAGACAGAGATCTGCTCCCAGGTCGTGCCCTCACCTCCTGGCGCTGGGGGGCGTGTCTGGCTTGCTGTAGCCAGGGGAGTGTCGGGGGGCGAGAGGCTCAGTGGAGCAGGGGCTCCGGTGCGAGGGCTTGCTGTAGTTCTGGTTCTCGTCTCGGCTGACCTGGAGCGCCCCCTAGAGCCGCGGAGGAAGAACAACAAGGGAAATAAGAAAGGTCTTCAATCCCAGGTAAGGAGTGCTTGAGAACAGAACAGAAACTAGAAGAGCAAAAAAAAAAAAAAAAAACAATTAAAAAAAAAAAAAAAAAAAAGCAAGCAGACCTGGAACTGCGAGGATAAGCGTTCCGGGGTCAGGATCCCGTTCGTCTGTCCGGGAGAAGCAGGCTCCGACCTGGCAGAGAGGAAACACCAACAAGGGAAAGTTAGTACAGCAGCGATGAGCATTAGAACTGACTTGAGGGGAGAGTTTCTTTAAAACGTGAAATTCAACATACTGGGGAAGTTTGTAACCAACTGGAAAAGCCATTATAACCCATCGCTTTTTATAATGGAGTGCAACATGCATACACACACACACACACACACACATATATATATAGACAATGAAGAATTATTATTGCAACTGTTAACACAGAGTCACACTCTATATCTGACCTGCACAGGCTGGGGAAAATTCTGCGGTTTGATTTCTGTGCAGCTGGCAGTATAACTAAAACAAGCGTGCACACACACACACACAAAAAGACCAAATTGGCAGAAATGAACTGCTTTAACTTTAGTCAAGCATATGGTAGCTATATTGTAGCTACACACCCTCATGGGGCTCATCCAAGTGTGAGGGTTAATTGGGCAGAAAGCTGTGTTACTGACACAGCAGTCTGAGGACCGCGATTCAGCAGCATCAGGGTGGTGAAATGATGCAGAACAGCAGCTGAAGAGATGACTTGAAAGTCTGGTTTGTTCCAAACTGCTTTCGATGGAGGGTTAGGGTCACTGCACTTTGCTGTGCTCAATGAGGGTCACTCTCTCAGGACAGGGCGCCAGCATGGGGATTCAAAACAGGAGCAGGGAACAAAAGCCTTTAAAACAGCACACAGCGAATCAGACACTCAGACAGCAGCAAGACCATGCAATTGTACAGAGTCGTCAGCAGCCTTGAGAAAGGTGTCATGGGTTCTAAAACATACCCACTTCAGCTCAGTCACCAGGCTTAGTGAATGGGGTGCACTGCCAGTTCTGTTTCATTAAAACGATTCCAGACTGGATCAGAAGGCTTCGAGAAGCTGCATCGCTTACTGTGGGAGGCAAGGAGACAGGGCCGGGGAACGGAGATCCTAACAGTTAAAACACTGTCAATGGAGCGTTTCAAAGCGCTTTACAGAGCGTGCAAAATCCAGCTGGGGACGCAGCAACTGCAGCCAGTGGACACTGTTATGCCCCTCATTCCCTGCATAACTGTATTTGTTATTGCAAGCCGACACGGGACTGTCCTTTTAAAACTTGGAAAGCTTTACTGGAATGTGAGAGTTCTGTTTAGCCCTGTGATTGGGTGCAACTCGTTAGTGCAGCCAATCACAGTGCAAGAAGGTTACAGGTGTCAAATTTCATGTGCCCACATCTACAGCCCCTTCGCATTAATGTCACTGTAATGGACAATACCAGCTACGAGACAGACAGGGCAGCTCTGTCATCCATTCCTGCTCTTAAGAAATAAAACACAAAAATAACTGACGGTCACTGTAGTCGAAGATACAGCGTTGTCCACGACTGCCTGTTTTATACGAGAGTCAAGCGTTTAGTTCAGACAGCGATCAAAGCGCTAAAATTTTGAAGAGCTGAAATGTTTAATGGCGACGCAACATGATTGTTCTCTTTGATGTGAGACTTTGATGTGATCCTGCGGGACTCTGGAGTGAAATCACCAGCAGTCTGTTCTGGAGACGCTGTTCTGTGCCGCTCCGTGGCTAAATGGGAGACTTCTGGTCGCCAGTGCTGCCAACAATCCTAAACATCAAACTTCATTACAAACATTTTGGCTCAAAAATAAAAACTGAAAGATGAGTTTGGTTTTTATATAAAATCTAACAAAGTAGCCGCAAATCGAAGGCATGTGTTAACCCTAAAAAAAAGCCCCCTCACAGACTCCACAAAGACTACTGTAGTCCACTGACCAGGCACTGAGAGCCCCAGCACACCCACAGCCTGCTCTTGGCAAATCAGGAAAAAACATGACCCTCTACTGCCGTAAATCAGTTGTCTTTTAATAAGTCTGGGCTATAAAATTGCAGTCCATTAAAACCCATTTTCTTCACAGCTTTTAAAAGAAAATAGGCACGCACGCTGAAACACAGGTCTCTGCTGAGCATCGTTTTAACAAGTCTATAAAATCAGACAATTTATTATTGCTGTGCCCCAGTTAAACCTTCCTCTCAGAAATACGCTTCACAGACTCGCACCCGCCTGTCTGGAAAGACTGACAGCAGCACTTGACTTCTTACACAGAAATGTTGTTGAAAACACAATTTGATGGTGTACTGAGAGGAGAGAGGAGCTTTACACTTTCACAGCTGGACGAGGAAGCTGAAAATGATACAAAGTGAACAATATGAAGGATATTAGTCTGGATAACTGCTGTTTCATGGCAATACCAAGCTGGACTGCACTGTTGGCTTCCTGCAATACATGCGCACCGAGCTGAAGAAACCCCTCCTCCCCCAGCTGCGGAGGTGGCAGGCTTCTCTCAGCCACGCCAGGCTTGGCGCGTTGCCCGGTGTTTTATTGTGCCCAGTTGCTCTAATTGGACAGGATAGAAGCAGCAGCTACACTGTAGCATTGTCCAGTAATGGGGCCAGTGGGTTTGTTTCTGACCAGCTAGGAGACATGACGTCAGCAGAGAAAAATCCACTCACATAGACCAGAGCAAAGAATAGGGGTGTGTGTGCTCAGACGGGGGGGGGGGGCTCTTTCTAAACATTCATTCTGCTGACAACAGGCCCCCCTTGTGTGATGATGCCTGCGATTCTGTTCTTACATTTCTACCTGTATCAGCAAAACCAGAAAGCCAACGCAAACAAACACTGTGCAGCCCTAAGAATTCCCTGTCACTTCAAAACACTCTACTCTCAGCTCTACAGCGCTGGCATTACCAGCACCTTAATAATAATGAGCGCTAGTCTACACACTGCACTCTCAGCACTGTCATTACCAGCACCTTAATAATAATGAGCGCTAGTCTACACACTCCACTCTCAGCTCTCCAGCGCTGTTGTTATCCTGCCCTTCAACAATGACCATGAAGAAGTGCCTCTTCTTTGCTAAGCACGGTAACGCACACTGGAAGGAATGCTGCCCGCGAGACAAAAGGACAAACTCAAACAGCAGTCGTGTAGTTTTTGGAAGGGCTCCAGGTGCCACTGGCTGGATCTGTGTGAAGCAGGACGCGGGCTTGTAAATAAATAACAGGGAGTGAATGTGAACCTGAAGCTCCATCCCAGCCTGGAAGCCTGCAGGAGACACCACGCTCACCGAGACCAGCGGAGGAAGCAGCATTCCTGTCCTGTCTGGACATTGAAGAGTTTCACACGTCTCCCTTCAGCAGGGTTTGAAGAGGAGAAATTAACTCTTGTTAATTTAATAGAAACAGAAGGTTCAAAAGTGCAGATATATATTTCTGCTTATTATTAAGTTTATAGGAACATAATTTCGATCTTTTATTTAACATCATGTAAAATCACAGAAACTACAGAATGATATCGCAAAAAAGTCACCTCTAACTCAAGAGCCACACTGTGGAGATCAACGTGATGTAGAGAGCCATGCATTGGACAGTCCTGCTCCAAGGGAGAATACAATAAACAGGCAGAGTGGCAGCAGTCTCAATACACCTGGGCTGGAGGTGCGAGGTGGCTAAATGAGCTCCCAAGACAGGGCAGTGCCCTTAGCTACTGGAAGGGCAGGAGACGCACTGTCTTGGGGGTGCAGAGGGGGGGGTTAAAGGGCTCCGGCATGTGGCTAGAGTAACTTTAAACTCTCCTGCTTTTCCAGCTACAAAATCACTGCTGGTCAATTCTCCAACGATCCCCTGACTGCGTGGTGCTGTGGTGATTAGGGCTAGGAGCCGCATGTCAACGCTGTGAGCTGCAGACAGTCACACGGAGTGACAGTCAACTGTCCTGTGTTATCCCAAAACCAAGAACATGCTTCAAACTTCCCCTGGGATTTGTAGTAAGACCCAGACTGGAGACCACAAACGCTGCTCTAGACGCTGAGACAAAACAAGACGCCAGAGCTGTGCTCTCTCAAGAAGACAAAACATGCTGAAATGATTTAGCATTCCTGCCGCTGATCCAGCGCTCGCAACACAGATCATTTTCCCCAGCGTTTTTATAAGAATGTTTACAACCCTAATTAACATGCCTCTGTGAGTCTTTACCCTGGCTGCAACCGTCTCCAGAAGCAGAAGATACACTGCAGGCAATCTGTAAACAAACAGCCCAGCTGCTGGGAGCCTGTTTCCATGCGATTGACCAAGAGATACAAACTAAATTGATTTTTTGTTTGTCCCCCCCCACTATAAGGACACTAGGATAATTAAAATCAGTGGGCTGTTCATTTACTGGGTCAGGATGACTCAGAAGTCTGGAAACCCCTTCATTTGGAGCCTGGGGTCTCCCCCTGTAGTGCTTTCCATTGACTCTCACACACCTGGCCTGAAGCGTGTGGCCACACCTGCACAGCAAACAAGAACCTGCCAAGCACACCTTTCATTAACAGAGCTCTCTTACTAATGAGTCTAAACGCTCCACTCTCAGCTCTGTCATTACCAGCACCTTAATAATAATGAGCGCTAGTCTACACACTGCACTCTCAGCTCCAGCGCTGTCATTACCAGCACCTTAATAATAATGAGCGCTAGTCTACACACTCCACTCTCAGCACTGTCATTACCAGCACCTTAATAATAATGAGCGCTAGTCTACACACTGCACTCTCAGCACTGTCATTACCAGCACCTTAATAATAATGAGCGCTAGTCTACACACTCCACTCTCAACACTGTCATTACCAGCACCTTAATAATAATGAGCGCTAGTCTACACACTCCACTCTCAGCACTGTCATTACCAGCACCTTAATAATAATGAGCGCTAGTCTACACACTGCACTCTCAGCACTGTCATTACCAGCACCTTAATAATAATGAGCGCTAGTCTACACACTGCACTCTCAGCACTGTCATTACCAGCACCTTAATAATAATGAGCGCTAGTCTACACACTCCACTCTCAGCACTGTCATTACCAGCACCTTAATAATAATGAGCGCTAGTCTACACACTGCACTCTCAGCTCTGTCATTACCAGCACCTTAATAATAATGAGCGCTAGTCTACACACTGCACTCTCAGCACTGTCATTACCAGCACCTTAATAATAATGAGCGCTAGTCTACACACTGCACTCTCAGCACTGTCATTACCAGCACCTTAATAATAATGAGCGCTAGTCTACACACTCCACTCTCAGCACTGTCATTACCAGCACCTTAATAATAATGAGCGCTAGTCTACACACTGCACTCTCAGCACTGTCATTACCAGCACCTTAATAATAATGAGCGCTAGTCTACACACTGCACTCTCAGCACTGTCATTACCAGCACCTTAATAATAATGAGCGCTAGTCTACACGCTGCACTCTCAGCACTGTCATTACCAGCACCTTAATAATACTGAGCGCTAGTCTACACACTCCACTCTCAGCTCTCCAGCACTCACATTACTGGCACCCTAATAATGAATTTTTGAAAACAAGGAGACAGGCTCCTGTGGCTCAAAGGGAAGAGAACCTGCCTGTCCACAGTGAGAAGCAGCTGTGCCTTGCTGGTCTTGATCTTGTTCTGGGCCTCCACGTTGAGCATGTCTGCTGTGCCCTGACCATTAATCTCCAGG